>NC_057806.1:421621604-421670175 GCF_018294505.1 Triticum aestivum | reverse complement strand
TTTTTGAACTAGGTTATAAATCTAGTTCAACATTAGTGTAAAATTATTTTAACTAGCTTGTAGAGCTAGTTCAACTCTAGTGTAAAATTATTTGAACTAGCTTGTAGAGCTAGTTCAAATCTAGTCTGAAATTATGTGCACTATCTTATAGAGCTAGTTCAACTCTAGTGTAAAATAATTTGAACTAGCTTGTAGAGCTAGTTCAAATCTAGTGTAAAATTATTTGAACTAGCTTGTAGAGCTAGTTCAACTCTAGTGTAAAATCATTTGTACTAGGTTATAGAGCTAGTTAAAGTCTAGTGTAAAATTATTTGTACTAGGTTATAGAGCTAGTTCTACTCTAGTGAAAAATTATTTGAACTAGCTTGTAGAGCTTGTTCAACTCTACAAGCTTGTATGGCTAGTTCAACTGCAGTGTAAAATTATTTGAACTAGCTTGTAGAGCTTGTTGAACTCTAGTGTAAATTTTTTTGAACGAGGTTATAAATCTAGTTCAACATTAGTGTAAAATTATTTGAACTAGCTTGTAGAGCTAGTTCAACTCTAGTGTAAAATCATTTGTACTAGGTTATAGAGCTAGTTCAAGTCTAGTGTAAAATTATTTGTACTAGGTTATAGAGCTAGTTCTACTCTAGTGAAAAAATATTTGAACTAGCTTGTAGAGCTTGTTCAACTCTACAAGCTGCATAGCTAGTTCAACTCTAATGTAAAATTATTTGAACTAGGTTATAGATCTTGTTCAACTTTAGTTTAAAATTATTTGAACTAGCTTGTAGAGCTAGTTCATCTCTAGTATAAATTATTTGAACTAGCTTATTGAGCTATTTCAACTCTACTGTAAAATTATTTGTACTAGGTTATAGAGCTAGTTCAACTCTAGTCTAAAATTATTTGTACTAGGTTATAGAGCTAGTACTACTCTAGTACAAAATATTCAAACTACCTTGTAGAGCTAGTTCAACTCTAGTGTAAAATTATTTGAACTAGCTTGTAGAGCTAGTTCAAATCTAGTCTGAAATTATGTGTACTATCTTATAGAGCTAGTTCAACTCTAGTGTAAAATAATTTGAACTAGCTTGTAGAGCAAGTTCAAATCTAGTGTAAAATTATTTAACTAGCTTGTAGAGCTAGTTCAACTCTAGTGTAAAATCATTTGTACTAGGTTATAGAGCTAGTTCAAGTCTAGTGTAAAATTATTTGTACTAGGTTATAGAGCTAGTTCTACTCTAGTGAAAAATTATTTGAACTAGCTTGTAGAGCTTGTTAAACTCTACAAGCTTGTATAGCTAGTTACACTCCAGTGTAAAATTATTTGAACTAGCTTGTAGAGCTTGTTCAACTCTAGTGTAAAATTTTTTGAACTAGGTTATAAATCTAGTTCAACATTAGTGTAAAATTATTTTAACTAGCTTGTAGAGCTAGTTCAACTCTAGTGTAAAATTATTTGAACTAGCTTGTAGAGCTAGTTCAAATCTAGTCTGAAATTATGTGCACTATCTTATAGAGCTAGTTCAACTCTAGTGTAAAATAATTTGAACTAGCTTGTAGAGCTAGTTCAAATCTAGTGTAAAATTATTTGAACTAGCTTGTAGAGCTAGTTCAACTCTAGTGTAAAATCATTTGTACTAGGTTATAGAGCTAGTTAAAGTCTAGTGTAAAATTATTTGTACTAGGTTATAGAGCTAGTTCTACTCTAGTGAAAAAATATTTGAACTAGCTTGTAGAGCTTGTTCAACTCTACAAGCTTGTATGGCTAGTTCAACTGCAGTGTAAAATTATTTGAACTAGCTTGTAGAGCTTGTTGAACTCTAGTGTAAAATTTTTTGAACGAGGTTATAAATCTAGTTCAACATTAGTGTAAAATTATTTGAACTAGCTTGTAGAGCTAGTTCAACTCTAGTGTAAAATCATTTGTACTAGGTTATAGAGCTAGTTCAAGTCTAGTGTAAAATTATTTGTACTAGGTTATAGAGCTAGTTCTACTCTAGTGAAAAATTATTTGAACTAGCTTGTAGAGCTTGTTCAACTCTACAAGCTTGTATAGCTAGTTCAACTCCAGTGTAAAATTATTTGAACTAGGTTATAAATCTAGTTCAACATTAGTGTAAAATTATTTTAACTAGCTTGTAGAGCTAGTTCAACTCTAGTGTAAAATTATTTGAACTAGCTTGTAGAGCTAGTTCAACTCTAGTGAAAATTATTTGAACTAGGTTATAGATCTAGTTCAACTATAGTGTAAAACTATTTGAACTAGAAAGTAGAGCTAGTTCAACTCTAGTGTAAAATTATATGAACTAGATTGTAGTGCTAGTTCAACTCTAGTGTAAAATTATTTGAACTAGGTTATAGATCTAGTTCAACTATAGTGTAAAACTATTTGAACTAGAATGTAGAGCTAGTTCAACTCTAGTGTAAAATTATCTAAGCTAGCCTGTAGAGGTATTTCAACTCTAGTGTAAAATTATTTGTACTAGGTTATAGAGCTAGTTCAACCATAGTGTAAAACTATTTGAACTAGATTGTAGAGCTATTTCAACTCTAGTGTAAAATTATTTGAACTAGCTTGTAGAGCTAGTTCAACTCTAGTGTAAAACTATTTGTGAACTAGCTTGTAGAGCTAGGTCAACTCTAGTGTAAAATTATTTGTACTAGGTTATAGAGCTAGTTCAACTCTAGTGTAAAGTTATTTGTACTAGGTTATAGAGCTAGTTCTACTCTAGTAGAAAATTATTTAAACTACCTTGTAGAGCTAGTTCAACTCTAGTGTAAAATTATTTGAACTAGCTTGTAGAGCTAGTTCAAATCTAGTGTGAAATGATGTGTACTATCTTATAGAGCTAGTTCAACTCTAGTGTAAAATTATTTGAATTAGCTTGTAGAGCTAGTTCAACTCTAGTGTAAAACTACTTGAACTAGACTGTAGAGCTAGTTGAACTCTAGTGTAAAATCATTTGTACTAGGTTATAGAGCTAGTTCAACTCTAGTGTAAAATTATTTGTACTAGGTTATAGAGCTAGTTCTACTCTAGTGAAAAATTATTTGAACTAGCTTGTAGAGCTTGTTTAACTCTACAAGCTGTATAGCTAGTTCAACTCTAGTGTAAAATTATTTGGACTAGCTTGTAGAGCTAGTTCAACTCTAGTGTAAAATTATTTGATCTAGGTTATAGATCTAGTTCATCCTTAGTGTAAAATTATTTGAACTAGCTTGTAGATCTAGTTAAACTCTAGTGTAAAATTATTTGAACTAGTTTGTAGAGCTAGTTCAACTCTAGTGTAAAATTATTTGTACTAGGTTATAGAGCTAGTTCAACTATAGTGTAAAACTATTTGAACTAAACTGTAGACCTAGTTCAACTCTAGTGTAAAATTATTTGAACTAGCTTGTAGAGCTAGTTCAACTCTAGTGTAAAATTATTTGAACTAGCTTGTAAAGCTAGTTCAATTCTAATATAAAATTATTTCTACTAGGTTATAGAGCTAGTTCAACTCTAGTGTAAAATTATTTGTACTAGGTTATAGAGCCAGTTCTACTCTAGTACAAAATTACTTAAACTACCTTGTAGAGCTAGTTCAACTCTAGTGTAAAATTATTTGAACTAGCTTGTAGAGCTAGTTCAAATCTAGTGTGAAATTGTGTGTACTAGGTTATAGAGCTAGTTCAACTCTAGTGTAAAATTATTTGAACTAGCTTGTCCCGCTTGTTCAACTCTAGTGTGAAATTATTTGTACTAGGTTATTGAGAGCTTGTTCAACACTAATGTTAAATTATTTGAACTAGCTTGTAGAGCTACTTCAACACTAGTGTAAAATTATTTAAACTAGCATGTAGAGCTAGTTCAACTCTAGTGTAAAATTATTTGAACTAGCTTGTCCAGCTTGTTCAACTCTAGTGTGAAATTATTTGTACTAGGTTATTGAGAGCTAGTTCAACACTAATGTAAAATTATTTGAACTAGCTTGTAGAGCTACTTCAACACTAGTGTAAAATTATTTGAACTAGCATGTAGAGCTAGTTCAACTCTAGTGTAAAATTATTTGAACTAGCTTGTAGAGCTAGTTCAACTCTAGTATAAAATTATTTGAACTATCTTGTAGAGCTAGTTCAAATCTAGTGTGAAATTATGTGTACTAGGTTATAGAGCTAGTGTAAAATTAGTTGAACTAACTTGTAGAGCTAGTTCAACTCTAGTGTGAAATTTTTTCTACTAGGTTATTGAGAGCTAGTTCAACACTAGTGTAAAATTATTTGAACTAGCTTGTAGAGCTACTTCAACACTAGTGTAAAATTATTTGAACTAGCTTTATAGCTAGTTCAACTCTAGTGTAAAATTATTTGAACTATCTTGTAGAGCTAGTTCAACCCTAGAGTAGAATTACATGAACTAGCTTGTAGAGCTAGTTCAAATCTAGTGTGAAATTATGTATACTATGTTATAGAGGAAGTTCAACTCTAGTGTAAAATTATTTGAACTAGCTTGCAGAGCTAGTTCAACTCTAGTGTAAAATTATTTGAACTAGCTTGTAGAGCTAGTTCAGATCTAGTCTGAAATTATGTGTACTATCTTATAGAGCTAGTTAACCTCTAGTGTAAAATAATTTGAACTAGCTTGTATTGCTAGTTCAAATCTAGTGTGAAATTGTGTGTACTATGTTATAGAGCTGGTTCAACTCGAGTGTAAAACTATTTGAACTAGACTGTAGAGCTAGTTCAAGTCTAGTGTAAAATTATTTGTACTAGGTTATAGAGCTAGTTCAACTCTAGTGAAAAATTATTTGAACTAGCTTGTAGAGCTTGTTAAACTCTACAAGCTTGTATAGCTAGTTCAACTCCAGTGTAAAATTATTTGAACTAGCTTGTAGAGCTTGTTCAACTCTAGTGTAAATTTTTTTTGAACTAGGTTATAAATCTAGTTCAACATTAGTGTAAAATTATTTTAACTAGCTTGTAGAGCTAGTTCAACTCTAGTGTAAAATTATTTGAACTAGCTTGTAGAGCTAGTTCAAATCTAGTCTGAAATTATGTGTACTATCTTATAGAGCTAGTTCAACTCTAGTGTAAAATAATTTGAACTAGCTTGTAGAGCTAGATCAAATCTAGTGTAAAATTATTTGAACTAGCTTGTAGAGCTAGTTCAACTCTAGTGTAATATCATTTGTACTAGGTTATAGAGCTAGTTCAAGTCTAGTGTAAAATTATTTGTACTAGGTTATGGAGCTAGTTCTACTCTAGTGAAAAATTATTTGAACTAGCTTGTAGAGCTTGTTCAACTCTACAAGCTTGTATAGCTAGTTCAACTGCAGTGTAAAATTATTTGAAATAGCTTGTAGAGCTTGTTCAACTCAAGTGTAAATTTTTTTGAACTAGGTTATAAATCTAGTTCAACATTAGTGTAAAATTATTTTAACTAGCTTGTAGAGCTAGTTCAACTCTAGTGTAAAATTATTTGAACTAGCTTGTAGAGCTAGTTCAACTCTAGTGAAAATTATTTGAACTAGGTTATAGATCTAGTTCAACTATAGTGTAAAACTATTTGAACTAGAATGTAGAGCTAGTTCAACTCTAGTGTAAAATTATATGAACAAGATTGTAGTGCTAGTTCAACTCTAGTGTAAAATTATTTGAACTAGGTTATAGATCTAGTTCAACTATAGTGTAAAACTATTTGAACTAGAATGTAGAGCTAGTTCAACTCTAGTCTAAAATTATCTAAACTAGCTTGTAGAGGTATTTCAACTCTAGTGTAAAAGAGGTATTTCAACTCTAGTGTAAAATTGTTTGTACTAGGTTATAGTGCTAGTTCAACTATAGTGTAAAACAATTTGAACTAGATTGTAGAGCTAGTTCAACTCTAGTGTAAAATTATTTGAACTAGCTTGTAGAGCTAGTTCAACTCTAGTGTAAAACTATTTGTGAACTAGCTTGTAGACCTAGGTCAACTCTAGTGTAAAATTATTTGTACTAGGTTATAGAGCTAGTTCAACTCTAGTGTAAAATTATTTGTACTAGGTTATAGAGCTAGTTCTAATCTAGTAGAAAATTATATAAACTACCTTGTAGAGCTAGTTCAACTCTAGTGTAAAATTATTTGAACTAGCTTGTAGAGCTAGTTCAAATCTAGTGTGAAATGATGTGTACTATCTTATAGAGCTAGTTCAACTCTAGTGTAAAATTATTTGAATTAGCTTGTAGAGCTAGTTCAACTCTAGTGTAAAACTATCTGAACTAGACTGTAGAGCTAGTTGAACTCTAGTGTAAAATCATTTGTGCTAGGTTATAGAGCTAGTTCAACTCTAGTGTAAAATTATTTGTACTAGGTTATAGAGCTAGTTCTACTCTAGTGAAAAATTATTTGAACTAGCTTGTAGAGCTTGTTCAAATCTACAAGCTGTATAGCTAGTTCAACTCTAGTGTAAAATTATTTGAACTAGCTTGTAGAGCTAGTTCAACTCTAGTGTAACATTATTTTAGCTAGGTTATAGATCTAGTTCATCCTTAGTGTAAAATTATTTGAACTAGCTTGTAGATCTAGTTAAACTCTAGTGTAAAATTATTTTAACTAGTTTGTAGAGCTAGTTCAAATCTAGTGTGAAATTATGTGTACTAGGTTATAGAGCTAGTTCAACTCTAGTGTAAAATTATTTGAACTAGCTTGTCCAGCTTGTTCAACTCTAGTGTGAAATTATTTGTACTAGGTTATTGAGAGCTAGTTCAACACTAATGTAAAATTATTTGAACTAGCTTGTAGAGCTACTTCAACACTAGTGTAAAATTATTTGAACTAGCATGTAGAGCTAGTTCAACTCTAGTGTAAAATTATTTGAACTAGCTTGTAGAGCTAGTTCAACTCTAGTATAAAATTATTTGAACTATCTTGTAGAGCTAGTTCAAATCTAGTGTGAAATTATGTGTACTAGGTTATAGAGCTAGTGTAAAATTTGTTGAACTAACTTGTAGAGCTAGTTCAACTCTAGTGTGAAATTTTTTGTACTAGGTTATTGAGAGCTAGTTCAACACTAGTGTAAAATTATTTGAACTAGCTTGTAGAGCTACTTCAACACTAGTGTAAAATTATTTGAACTAGCTTTATAGCTAGTTCAACTCTAGTGTAAAATTATTTGAACTATCTTGTAGACCTAGTTCAACTCTAGAGTAGAATTACATGAACTAGCTTGTAGAGCTAGTTCAAATCTAGTGTGAAATTATGTGTACTATGTTATAGAGGAAGTTCAACTCTAGTGTAAAATTATTTGAACTAGCTTGCAGAGCTACTTCAACTCTAGTGTAAAATTATCTGTACTAGGTTATATAGCTAGTTCAACTCTAGTGTAAAACTATTTGAACTAGACTGTGGAGCTAGTTCAACTCTAGTGTAAAATCATTTGTACTAGGTTATAGAGCTAGTTCAACTCTAGTGTAAATTTATTTGTACTAGGTTATAGAGCATGTTCTACACTAGTGAAAAATTATTTGAACTAGCTTGTAGAGCTTGTTCAAATCTACAAGCTTGTATAGCTAGTTCAACTCTAGTGTAAAATTACTTGAACTAGCTTGTAGAGCTAGTTCAACTCTAATGTAAAATTATTTGAACTAGGTTATAGATCTTGTTCAACTTTAGTGTAAAATTATTTGAACTAGCTTGTAGAGCTAGTTCAACTCTAGTGTAAAATTATTTGAACTAGCTTGTAGAGCTAGTTCAACTCTACTGTAAAATTATTTGTACTAGGTTATAGAGCTAGTTCAACTCTAGTGTAAAATTATTTGTACTAGGTTATTGAGCTAGTTCTACTCTAGTACAAAAATATTTAAACTACCTTTTAGAGCTAGTTCAACTCTAGTGTAAAATTATTTGAACTAGCTTGTAGAGCTAGTTCAGATCTAGTCTGAAATTATGTGTACTATCTTATAGAGCTAGTTCAAATCTAGTGTGAAATTGTGTGTACTATGTTATCGAGCTGGTTCAACTCGAGTGTAAAACTATTTGAACTAGACTGTAGAGCTAGTTCAAGTCTAGTGTAAAATTATTTGTACTAGGTTATAGAGCTAGTTCTACTCTAGTGAAAAATTATTTGAACTAGCTTGTAGAGCTTGTTAAACTCTACAAGCTTGTATAGCTAGTTCAACTCCAGTGTAAAATTATTTTAACTAGCTTGTAGAGCTTGTTCAACTCTAGTGTAAAAAATTTTGAACTAGGTTATAAATCTAGTTCAACATTAGTGTAAAATTATTTTAACTAGCTTGTAGAGCTAGTTCAACTCTAGTGTAAAATTATTTGAAATAGCTTGTAGAGCTAGTTCAAATCTAGTCTGAAATTATGAGTACTATCTTATAGAGCTAGTTCAACTCTAGTGTAAAATAATTTGAACTAGCTTGTAGAGCTAGTTCAACTCTAGTGTAAAATTATTTGAACTAGCTTGTAGACCTAGTTCAAATCTAGTGTAAAATTATTTGAACTAGCTTGTAGAGCTAGTTCAACTCTAGTGTAAAATCATTTGTACTAGGTTATAGAGCTAGTTCAAGTCTAGTGTAAAATTATTTGTACTAGGTTATGGAGCTAGTTCTACTCTAGTGAAAAATTATTTGAACTAGCTTGTAGAGCTTGTTCAACTCTACAAGCTTGTATAGCTAGTTCAACTGCAGTGTAAAATTATTTGAACTAGCTTGTAGAGCTTGTTCAACTCAATTGTAAATTTTTTTGAACTAGGTTATAAATCTAGTTCAACATTAATGTAAAATTATTTTAACTAGCTTGTAGAGCTAGTTCAACTCTAGTGTAAAATTATTTGAAGTAGCTTGTAGAGCTAGTTCAATTCTAGTGAAAATTATTTGAACTAGGTTATAGATCTAGTTCAACTATAGTGTAAAACTATTTGAACTAGAATGTAGAGCTAGTTCAACTCTAGTGTAAAATTATATGAACTAGATTGTAGTGCTAGTTCAACTCTAGTGTAAAATTATTTGAACTAGGTTATAGATCTAGTTCAACTATAGTGTAAAACTATTTGAACTAGAATGTAGAGCTAGTTCAACTCTAGTGTAAAATTATCTAAACTAGCTTGTAGAGGTATTTCAACTCTAGTGTAAAAGAGGTATTTCAACTCTAGTGTAAAATTATTTGTACTAGGTTATAGAGCTAGTTCAACTATAGTGTAAAACTATTTGAACTAGATTGTAGAGCTAGTTCAACTCTAGTGTAAAATTATTTGAACTAGCTTGTAGAGCTAGTTCAACTCTAGTGTAAAATTATTTGTGAACTAGCTTGTAGACGTAGGTCAACTCTAGTGTAAAATTATTTGTACTAGGTTATAGATCTAGTTCAACTCTAGTGTAGAATTATTTGTACTAGGTTATAGAGCTAGTTCTACTCTAGTAGAAAATTATTTAAACTACCTTGTAGAGCTAGTTCAACTCTAGTGTAAAATTATTTGAACTAGCTTGTAGAGCTAGTTCAAATCTAGTGTGAAATGATGTGTACTATCTTATAGAGCTAGTTCAACTCTAGTGTAAAATTATTTGAATTAGCTTGTAGAGCTAGGTCAACTCTAGTGTAAAACTATTTGAACTAGACTGTAGAGCTAGTTGAACTCTAGTGTAAAATCATTTGTACTAGGTTATAGAGCTAGTTCAACTCTAGTGTAAAATTATTTGTACTAGGTTATAGAGCTAGTTCTACTCTAGTGAAAAATTATTTGAACTAGCTTGTAGAGCTTGTTCAAATCTACAAGCTGTATAGCTAGTTCAACTCTAGTGTAAAATTATTTGAACTAGCTTGTAGAGCTAGTTCAACTCTAGTGTAAAATTATTTGATCTAGGTTATAGATCTAGTTCATCCTTAGTGTAAAATTATTTGAACTAGCTTGTAGATCTAGTTAAACTCTAGTGTAAAATTATTTGAACTAGTTTGTAGAGCTAGTTCAACTCTAGTGTAAAATTATTTGTACTAGGTTATAGAGCTAGTTCAACTATAGTGTAAAACTATTTGAACTAGACTGTAGACCTAGTTCAACTCTAGTGTAAAATTATTTGAACTAGCTTGTAGAGCTAGTTTAACTCTAGTGTAAAATTATTTGAACTAGCTTGTAGAGCTAGTTCAATTCTAGTATAAAATTATTTCTACTAGGTAATAGAGCTAGTTCAACTCTAGTGTAAAATTATTTGTACTAGGTTATAGAGCCAGTTCTACTCTAGTACAAAATTACTTGAACTACCTTGTAGAGCTAGTTCAACTCTAGTGTAAAATTATTTGAACTAGCTTGTAGAGCTAGTTCAAATCTAGTTTGAAATTATGCGTACTAGGTTATATAGCTAGTTCAACTCTAGTGTAAAATTATTTGAACTAGCTTGTCCATCTTGTTCAACTCTAGTGTGAAATTATTTTTACTAGGTTATAGAGAGCTAGTTCAACAGTAATGTAAAATTATTTGAACTAGCTTGTAGAGCTACTTCAACAGTAGTGTAAAATTATTTGAACTAGCATGTAGAGCTAGTTCAACTCTAGTGTAAAATTATTTGAACTAGCTTGTAAAGCTAGTTCAACTCTAGTATAAAATTATTTGAACTATCCTGTAGAGCTAGTTCAAATCTAGTGTGAAATTATGTGTACTAGGTTATAGAGCTAGTGTAAAATTAGTTGAACTAACTTGTAGAGCTAGTTCAACTCTAGTGTGAAATTTTTTGTACTAGGTTATTGAGAGCTAGTTCAACACTAGTGTAAAATTATTTGAACTAGCTTGTAGAGCTACTTCAACACTAGTGTAAAATTATTTGAAGTAGCTTTATAGCTAGTTCAACTCTAGTGTTAAATTATTTGAACTATCTTGTAGAGCTAGTTCAACTCTAGAGTAGAATTACATGAACTAGCTTGTAGAGCTAGTTCAAATCTAGTGTGAAATTATGTGTACTATGTTATAGAGGAAGTTCAACTCTATTGTAAAATTATTTGAACTAGCTTGCAGAGCTAGTTCAACTCTAGTGTAAAATTATTTGTACTAGGTTATATAGCTAGTTCAACTCTAGTGTTAAACTATTTGAACTAGACTGTGGAGCTAGTTCAAGTCTAGTGTAAAATCATTTGTACTAGGTTATAGAGCTAGTTCAACTCTAGTGTAAATTTATTTGTACTAGGTTATAGAGCATGTTCTACACTAGTGAAAAATTATTTGAACTAGCTTGTAGAGCTTGTTCAAATCTACAAGCTTCTATAGCTAGTTCAACTCTAGTGTAAAATTACTTGAACTATCTTGTAGAGCTAGTTCAACTCTAATGTAAAATTATTTGAACTAGGTTATAGATCTTGTTCAACTTTAGTCTAAAATTATTTGAACTAGCTTGTAGAGCTAGTTCAACTCTAGTGTAAAATTATTTGAACTAGCTTGTAGAGCTAGTTCAACTCTACTGTAAAATTATTTGTACTAGGTTATAGAGCTAGTTCAACTCTAGTGTAAAATTATTTGTACTAGGTTATTGAGCTAGTTCTACTCTAGTACAAAAATATTTAAACTACCTTTTAGAGCTAGTTCAACTCTAGTGTAAAATTATTTGAACTAGCTTGTAGAGCTAGTTCAGATCTAGTCTGAAATTATGTGTACTATCTTATAGAGCTAGTTCAACTCTAGTGTAAAATAATTTGAACTAGCTTGTAGATCTAGTTCAAATCTAGTGTGAAATTGTGTGTACTATGTTATAGAGCTGGTTTAACTCGAGTGTAAAACTATTTGAACTAGACTGTAGAGCTAGTTCAAGTCTAGTGTAAAATTATTTGTACTAGGTTATAGAGCTAGTTCTACTCTAGTGAAAAATTATTTGAACTAGCTTGTAGAGCTTGTTAAACTCTACAAGCTTGTATAGCTAGTTCAACTCCAGTGTAAAATTATTTGAACTAGCTTGTAGAGCTTGTTCAACTCTAGTGTAAATTTTTTTGAACTAGGTTATAAATCTAGTTCAACATTAGTGTAAAATTATTTTAACTAGCTTGTAGAGCTAGTTCAACTCTAGTGTAAAATTATTTGAACTAGCATGTAGAGCTAGTTCAAATCTAGTCTGAAATTATGTGTACTATCTTATAGAGCTAGTTCAACTCTAGTGTAAAATAATTTGAACTAGCTTGTAGAGCTAGTTCAAATCTAGTGTAAAATTATTTGAACTAGCTTGTAGAGCTAGTTCAACTCTAGTGTAAAATCATTTGTACTAGGTTATAGAGCTAGTTCAAGTCCAGTGTAAAATTATTTGTACTAGGTTATAGAGCTAGTTCTACTCTAGTGAAAAATTATTTGAACTAGCTTGTAGATCTTCTTCAACTCTACAAGCTTGTATAGCTAGTTCAACTGCAGTGTAAAATTATTTGAAACAGCTTGTAGAGCTTGTTCAACTCAAGTGTAAATTTTTTTGAACTAGGTTATAAATCTAGTTCAACATTAGTGTAAAATTATTTTAACTAGCTTGTAGAGCTAGTTCAACTCTAGTGTAAAATTATTTGAACTAGCTTGTAGAGCTAGTTCAACTCTAGTGAAAATTATTTGAACTAGGTTATAGATCTAGTTCAACTATAGTGTAAAACTATTTGAACTAGAATGTAGAGCTAGTTCAACTCTACTGTAAAATTATATGAACTAGATTGTAGTGCTAGTTCAACTCTAGTGTAAAATTATTTGAACTAGGTTATAGATCTAGTTCAACTATAGTGTAAAACTATTTGAACTAGAATGTAGAGCTAGTTCAACTCTAGTGTAAAATTATCTAAACTAGCTTGTAGAGGTATTTCAACTCTAGTGTAAAAGAGGTATTTCAACTCTAGTGTAAAATTATTTGTACTAGGTTATAGAGCTAGTTCAACTATAGTGTAAAACTATTTGAACTAGATTGTAGAGCTAGTTCAACACTAGTGTAAAATTATTTGAACTAGCTTGTAGAGCTAGTTCAACTCTAGTGTAAAACTATTTGTGAACTAGCTTGTAGACCTAGGTCAACTCTAGTGTGAAATTATTTGTACTAGGTTATAGAGCTAGTTCAACTCTAGTGTAAAATTATTTGTACTAGGTTATAGAGCTAGTTCTACTCTAGTAGAAAATTATTTAAACTACCTTGTAGAGCTAGTTCAACTCTAGTGTAAAATTATTTGAACTAGCTTGTAGAGCTAGTTCAAATCTAGTGTGAAATGATGTGTACTATCTTATAGAGCTAGTTCAACTCTAGTGTAAAATTATTTGAATTAGCTTGTAGATCTAGTTCAACTCTAGTGTAAAACTATTTGAACTAGACTGTAGAGCTAGTTGAACTCTAGTGTAAAATCATTTGTACTAGGTTATAGAACTAGTTCAACTCTAGTGTAAAATTATTTGTACTAGGTTATAGAGCTAGTTCTACTCTAGTGAAAAATTATTGGAACTAGCTTGTAGAGCTTGTTCAAATCTACAAGCTGTATAGCTAGTTCAACTCTAGTGTAAAATTATTTGAACTAGCTTGTAGAGCTAGTTCAACTCTAGTGTAAAATTATTTGATCTAGGTTATAGATCTAGTTCATCCTTAGTGTAAAATGATTTGAACTGGCTTGTAGATCTAGTTAAACTCTAGTGTAAAATTATTTGAACTAGTTTGTAGAGCTAGTTCAACTCTAGTGTAAAATTATTTGTACTAGGTTATAGAGCTAGTTCAACTATAGTGTAAAACTATTTGAACTAGACTGTAGACCTAGTTCAACTCTAGTGTAAAATTATTTGAACTAGCTTGTAGAGCTAGTTCAACTCTAGTGTAAAATTATTTGAACTAGCTTGTAGAGCTAGTTCAATTCTAGTATAAAATTATTTCTACTAGGTAATAGAGCTAGTTCAACTCTAGTGTAAAATTATTTGTACTAGGTTATAGAGCCAGTTCTACTCTAGTACAAAATTACTTGAACTACCTTGTAGAGCTAGTTCAACTCTAGTGTAAAATTATTTGAACTAGCTTGTAGACCTAGTTCAAATCTAGTGTGAAATTATGTGTACTAGGTTATAGAGCTAGTTCAACTCTAGTGTAAAATTATTTGAACTAGCTTGTAGAGCTAGTTCAACTCTAGTGAAAATTATTTGAATTAGGTTATAGATCTAGTTCAACTATAGTGTAAAACTATTTGAACTAGAATGTAGAGCTAGTTCAACTCTAGTGTAAAATTATATGAACTAGATTGTAGTGCTAGTTCAACTCTAGTGTAAAATTATTTGAACTAGGTTATAGATCTAGTTCAACTATAGTGTAAAACTATTTGAACTATCTTGTAGAGCTAGTTCAAATCTAGTGTAAAATTATCTAAACTAGCTTGTAGATATATTTCAACTCTAGTGTAAAAGAGGTATTTCAACTCTAGTGTAAAATTATTTGTACTAGGTTATAGAGCTAGTTCAACTATAGTGTAAAACTATTTGAACTAGATTGTAGAGCTAGTTCAACACTAGTGTAAAATTATTTGAACTAGCTTGTAGAGCTAGTTCAACTCTAGTGTAAAACTATTTGTGAACTAGCTTGTAGACCTAGGTCAACTCTAGTGTAAAATTATTTGTACTAGGTTATAGAGCTAGTTCAACTCTAGTGTAAAATTATTTGTACTAGGTTATAGAGCTAGTTCTACTCTAGTAGAAAATTATTTAAACTACCTTGTAGAGCTAGTTCAACTCTAGTGTAAAATTATTTGAACTAGCTTGTAGAGCTAATTCAAATCTAGTGTGAAATGATGTGTACTATCTTATAGAGCTAGTTCAACTCTAGTGTAAAATTATTTGAATTAGCTTGTAGATCTAGTTCAACTCTAGTGTAAAACTATTTGAACTAGACTGTAGAGCTAGTTGAACTCTAGTGTAAAATCATTTGTACTAGGTTATAGAGCTAGTTCAACTCTAGTGTAAAATTATTTGTACTAGGTTATAGAGCTAGTTCTACTCTAGTGAAAAATTATTGGAACTAGCTTGTAGAGCTTGTTCAAATCTACAAGCTGTATAGCTAGTTCAACTCTAGTGTAAAATTATTTGATCTAGGTTATAGATCTAGTTCATCCTTAGTGTAAAATGATTTGAACTAGCTTGTAGATCTAGTTAAACTCTAGTGTAAAATTATTTGAACTAGTTTGTAGAGCTAGTTCAACTCTAGTGTAAAATTATTTGTACTAGGTTATAGAGCTAGTTCAACTATAGTGTAAAACTATTTGAACTAGACTGTAGACCTAGTTCAACTCTAGTGTAAAATTATTTGAACTAGCTTGTAGAGCTAGTTCAACTCTAGTGTAAAATTATTTGAACTAGCTTGTAGAGCTAGTTCAATTCTAGTATAAAATTATTTCTACTAGGTAATAGAGCTAGTTCAACTCTAGTGTAAAATTATTTGTACTAGGTTATAGAGCCAGTTCTACTCTAGTACAAAATTACTTGAACTACCTTGTAGAGCTAGTTCAACTCTAGTGTAAAATTATTTGAACTAGCTTGTAGAGCTAGTTCAAATCTAGTGTGAAATTATGTGTACTAGGTTATAGAGCTAGTTCAACTCTAGTGTAAAATAATTTGAACTAGCTTGTCCAGCTTGTTCAACTCTAGTGTGAAATTATTTGTACTAGGTTATTGAGAGCTAGTTCAACACTAATGTAAAATTATTTGAACTAGCTTGTAGAGCTACTTCAACACTAGTGTAAAATTATTTGAACTAGCATGTAGAGCTAGTTCAACTCTAGTGTAAAATTATTTGAACTAGCTTGTAGAGCTAGTTCAACTCTAGTATAAAATTATTTGAACTATCTTGTAGAGCTAGTTCAAATCTAGTGTGAAATTATGTGTACTAGGTTATAGAGCTAGTGTAAAATTAGTTGAACTAACTTGTAGAGCTAGTTCAACTCTAGTGTGAAATTTTTTGTACTAGGTTATTGAGAGCTAGTTCAACACTAGTGTAAAATTATTTGAACAAGCTTTTAGAGCTAGTTCAACTCTAGTGTAAAATTATTTGAACTAGCTTGTAGAGCTAGTTCAGATCTAGTCTGAAATTATGTGTACTATCTTATAGAGCTAGTTCAACTCTAGTGTAAAATAATTTGAACTAGCTTGTAGAGCTAGTTCAAATCTAGTGTGAAATTGTGTGTACTATGTTATAGAGCTAGTTCAACTCGAGTGTAAAACTATTTGAACTAGACTGTAGAGCTAGTTCAACTCTAGTTTAAGATCATTTGTACTAGGTTATAGAGCTAGTTAAAGTCTAGTGTAAAATTATTTGTACTAGGTTATAGAGCTAGTTCTACTCTAGTGAAAAATTATTTGAACTAGCTTGTACAGCTTGTTCAACTCTACAAGCTTGTATAGCTAGTTCAACTCTAGTGTAAAATTATTTGAACTAGCTTGTAGAGCTAGTTCAACTCTAGTGTAAAATTATTTGAACTAGCTTGTAGAGCTAGTTTAACTCTAGTGTAAAATTATTTGTACTAGGTTATAGAGCTAGTTCTACTCTAGTGTAAAATTATTTGAACTAGCTTGTATAGCTAGTTCAAATCTAGTGTAAAATTATTTGAACTAGCTTGTAGAGCTAGTTCAACTCTAGTGTAAAATTATTTGTTCTATGTTATAGAGCTAGTTCAACTCTAGTGTAAATTTATTTATACTAGGTTATAGAGCTACTTGAACTCTAGTGTAAAATTATTTGAACTAGCTTGTAGAGCTAGTTCAAGTCTATGTTGAAATTATGTGTACTATGTTATAGAGCTAGTTTAACTCTAGTGTAAAATTATTTGAACTAGCTTGTAGAGCTAGTTCCACTCTAGTGTAAAATTATTTATACTAGGTCATAGAGCTAGTTCAACTCTAGTGTAAAACTATTTGAACTAGACCGTGGAGCTAGTTCAACTCTAGTGTAAAATCATTTGTACTACGTTATAGAGCTAGTTCAACTCTAGTGTAAATTTATTTGTACTAGGTTATAGAGCATGTTCTACTCTAGTGAAAAATTATTTGAACTAGCTTGTAGGGCTTGTTCAAATGTACAAGCTTGTATAGCTAGTTCAACTCTGGTGTAAAATTATTTGAACTAGCTTGTAGAGCTAGTTCAATTCTAATGTAAAATTATTTGAACTAGGTTATAGATCTTGTTCAACTTTAGTTTAAAATTATTTGAACTAGCTCGTAGAGCTAGTTCAACTCTAGTGTAAAATTATTTGAACTAGCTTATTGAGGTATTTCAACTCTACTGTAAAATTATTTGTACTGGGTTATAGAGCTAGTTCAACTCTAGTCTAAAATTATTTGTACTAGGTTATAGAGCTAGTTCTACTCTAGTACAAAAATATTTAAACTACCTTGTAGAGCTAGTTCAACTCTAGTGTAAAATTATTTGAACTAGCTTGTAGAGCTAGTTCAATTCTAGTATAAAATTATTTCTACTAGGTAATAGAGCTAGTTCAACTCTAGTGTAAAATTATTTGTACTAGGTTATAGAGCCAGTTCTACTCTAGTACAAAATTACTTGAACTACCTTGTAGAGCTAGTTCAACTCTAGTGTAAAATTATTTGAACTAGCTTGTAGAGCTAGTTCAAATCTAGTGTGAAATTATGTGTACTAGGTTATAGAGCTAGTTCAACTCTAGTGTAAAATTATTTGAACTAGCTTGTCCAGCTTGTTCAACTCTAGTGTGAAATTATTTGTACTAGGTTATTGAGAGCTAGTTCAACACTAATGTAAAATTATTTGAACTAGCTTGTAGAGCTACTTCAACACTAGTGTAAAATTATTTGAACTAGCATGTAGAGCTAGTTCAACTCTAGTGTAAAATTATTTGAACTAGCTTGTAGAGCTAGTTCAACTCTAGTATAAAATTATTTGAACTATCTTGTAGAGCTAGTTCAAATCTAGTGTGAAATTATGTGTACTAGGTTATAGAGCTAGTGTAAAATTAGTTGAACTAACTTGTAGAGCTAGTTCAACTCTAGTGTGAAATTTTTTGTACTAGGTTATTGAGAGCTAGTTCAACACTAGTGTAAAATTATTTGAACAAGCTTTTAGAGCTAGTTCAACTCTAGTGTAAAATTATTTGAACTAGCTTGTAGAGCTAGTTCAGATCTAGTCTGAAATTATGTGTACTATCTTATAGAGCTAGTTCAACTCTAGTGTAAAATAATTTGAACTAGCTTGTAGAGCTAGTTCAAATCTAGTGTGAAATTGTGTGTACTATGTTATAGAGCTAGTTCAACTCGAGTGTAAAACTATTTGAACTAGACTGTAGAGCTAGTTCAACTCTAGTTTAAAATCATTTGTACGAGGTTATAGAGCTAGTTAAAGTCTAGTGTAAAATTATTTGTACTAGGCTATAGAGCTAGTTCTACTCTAGTGAAAAATTATTTGAACTAGCTTGTACAGCTTGTTGAACTCTACAAGCTTGTATAGCTAGTTCAACTCTAGTGTAAAATTATTTGAACTAGCTTGTAGAGCTAGTTCAACTCTAGTGTAAAATTATTTGACCTAGCTTGTAGAGCTAGTTTAACTCTAGTGTAAAATTATTTGTACTAGGTTATAGAGCTAGTTCTACTCTAGTGTAAAATTATTTGAACTAGCTTGTATAGCTAGTTCAAATCTAGTGTAAAATTATTTGAACTAGCTTGTAGAGCTAGTTCAACTCTAGTGTAAAATTATTTGTTCTATGTTATAGAGCTAGTTCAACTCTAGTGTAAATTTATTTATACTAGGTTATAGAGCTACTTTAACTCTAGTGTAAAATTATTTGAACTAGCTTGTAGAGCTAGTTCAAATCTATGTTGAAATTATGTGTACTATGTTATAGAGCTAGTTTAACTCTAGTGTAAAATTATTTGAACTAGCTTGTAGAGCTAGTTCCACTCTAGTGTAAAATTATTTATACTAGGTCATAGAGCTAGTTCAACTCTAGTGTAAAACTATTTGAACTAGACCGTGGAGCTAGTTCAACTCTAGTGTAAAATCATTTGTACTACGTTATAGAGCTAGTTCAACTCTAGTGTAAATTTATTTGTACTAGGTTATAGAGCATGTTCTACTCTAGTGAAAAATTATTTGAACTAGCTTGTAGGGCTTGTTCAAATGTACAAGCTTGTATAGCTAGTTCAACTCTGGTGTAAAATTATTTGAACTAGCTTGTAGAGCTAGTTCAATTCTAATGTAAAATTATTTGAACTAGGTTATAGATCTTGTTCAACTTTAGTTTAAAATTATTTGAACTAGCTCGTAGAGCTAGTTCAACTCTAGTGTAAAATTATTTGAACTAGCTTATTGAGGTATTTCAACTCTACTGTAAAATTATTTGTACTAGGTTATAGAGCTTGTTCAACTCTAGTCTAAAATTATTTGTACTAGGTTATAGAGCTAGTTCTACTCTAGTACAAAAATATTTAAACTACCTTGTAGAGCTAGTTCAACTCTAGTGTAAAATTATTTGAACTAGCTTGTAGAGCTACTTTGAATCTAGTCTGAAATTATGTGTACTATCTTATAGAGCTAGTTCAACTCTAGTGTAAAATAATTTGAACTAGCTTGTAGAGCTAGTTCAAATCTAGTGTAAAATTATTTGAACTAGCTTGCAGAGCTAGTTCAACTCTGCTGTAAAATTATTTGTACTAGGTTATAGAGCTAGTTCAACTCTAGTCTAAAATTATTTATACTAGGTTATAGAGCTAGTTCAACTCTAGTACACAAATATTTAAACTACATTGTAGAGCTAGTTAACCTCTAGTGTAAAATTATTTGAACTAGCTTGTAGAGCTAGTTCAAATCTACTCTAAAATTAGGTGTACTATCTTATAGATCTAGTTCAACTCTAGTGTAAAATAATTTGAACTAGCTTGTAGAGCTAGTTCAACTCTAGTGTAAAATTATTTGAACTAGCTTGTAGAGCTAGTTCAACTCTAGTGTGAATTTTTTTGTACCAGGTTATTGAGAGCTAGTTCAACACTAGTGTAAAATTATTTGAACTAGCTTGTAGAGCTACTTCAACACTAGTGTAAAATTATTTGAACTAGCCTGTAGAGCTAGTTCATCTCTAGTGTAAAATTATTTGAACTATCTTGTAGAGCTAGTTCAACTCTAGTGTAGAATTACATGAACTAGCTTGTAGAGCTAGTTCAAATCTAGTGTGAAATTATGTGCACTATGTTATAGAGCAAGTACAACTCTAGTGTAAAATTATTTAAACTAGCTTGTAGACCTAGTTCAACTCTAGTGTAAAATTATTTCTACTAGGTTATAGAGCTAGTTCAACTCTAGTGTAAAACTATTTGAACTAGACTGTAGAGCTAGTTCAACTCTAGTGTAAAATCATTTGTACTAGGTTATAGAGCTAGTTCTACTCTAGTGTAAAATTATTTGTACTAGGTTATAGAGCTAGTTCTACTCTAGTGCAAAATTATTTGAACTAGCTTATAGAGCTTGTTCAACTCTACAAGCTTGTATAGCTAGTTCAACTCTAGTGTAAAATTATTTAAACTAGCTTGTAGAGCTAGTTCAATTCTAATGTAAAATTATTTGAACTAGGTTATAGATCTTGTTCAACTTTAGTTTAAAATTATTTGAACTAGCTCGTAGAGCTAGTTCAACTCTAGTGTAAAATTATTTGAACTAGCTTATTGAGCTATTTCAACTCTACTGTAAAATTATTTGTACTAGGTTATAGAGCTAGTTCAACTCTAGTCTAAAATTATTTGTACTAGGTTACAGAGCTAGTTCTACTCTAGTACAAAAATATTTAAACTACGTTGTAGAGCTAGTTCAACTCTAGTGTAAAATTATTTGAACTAGCTTGTAGAGCTAGTTCGAATCTAGTCTGAAATTATGTGTACTATCTTATAGAGCTAGTTCAACTCTAGTGTAAAATAATTTGAACTAGCTTGTAGAGCTAGTCCAAATCTAGTGTAAAATTATTTGAACTAGCTTGTAGAGCTAGTTCAACTCTACTGTAAAATTATTTGTACTAGGTTATAGAGCTAGTTCAACTCTAGTCTAAAATTATTTGTACTAGGTTATAGAGCTAGTTCAACTCTAGTACACAAATATTTAAACTACATTGCAGAGCTAGTTCAACTCTAGTGTAAAATTATTTGAACTTGCTTGTAGAGCTAGTTCAAATCTACTGTAAAATTAGGTGTACTATCTTATAGAGCTACTTCAACTCTAGTGTAAAATAATTTGAACTAGCTTGTAGAGCTAGTTCAACTCTAGTGTAAAATTATTTGAACTAGCTTGTAGAGCTAGTTCAACTCTAGTGTGAATTTTTTTGTACCAGGTTATTGAGAGCTAGTTCAACACTAGTGTAAAATTATTTGAACTAGCTTGTAGAGCTACTTAAACACTAGTGTAAAATTATTTGAACTCGCCTGTAGAGCTAGTTCAACTCTAGTGTAAAATTATTTGAACTATCTTGTAGAGCTAGTTCAACTCTAGTGTAGAATTACATGAACTAGCTTGTAGAGCTAGTTCAAATCTAGTGTGAAATTATGTGTACTATGTTATAGAGCAAGTACAACTCTAGTGTAAAATTATTTCTACTAGGTTATAGAGCTAGTTCAACTCTAGTGTAAAACTATTTGAACTGGACTGTAGAGCTAGTTCAACTCTAGTGTAAAATCATTTGTACTAGGTTATAGAGCTAGTTCTACTCTAGTGTAAAATTATTTGTACTAGGTTATAGAGCTAGTTATACTCTAGTGCAAAATTATTTGAACTAGCTTGTCAAGCTTGTTCAACTCTACAAGCTTGTATCGCTAGTTCAACTCTAGTGTAAAATTATTTAAACTAGCTTGTAGAGCTAGTTCAACTCTAGTGTAAAATTATTTGAACTAGGTTATAGATCTAGTTCGACTTTAATGTAAAACTATTTGAACTAGCTTGTAGAGCTAGTTCAACTCTAGTGTAAAATTATTTGAACTAGCTTGTAGAGCTAGTTCAACTCTAGTGTAAAATTATTTGTACCAGGTTATAGAGCTAGTTCTACTCTAGTGTAAAATTATTTGAACTAGCTTGTATAGCTAGTTCAAATCTAGTGTAAAATTATTTGAACTAGCTTGTAGAGCTAGTTCAACTCTAGTGTAAAATTATTTGTTCTATGTTATAGAGCTAGTTCAACTCTAGTGTAAATTTATTTATACTAGGTTATAGAGCTAGTTCAACTCTAGTGTAAAATTATTTGAACTAGCTTGTAGAGCTAGTTCAAATCTAGTGTGAAATTATGTGTACTATGTTCTATAGCTAGTTCAACTCTAGTGTAAAATTATTTGAACTAGCTTGTAGAGCTAGTTCCACTCTAATGTAAAATTATTTATACTAGGTCATAGAGCTAGTTCAACTCTAGTGTAAAACTATTTGAACTAGACCGTGGAGCTAGTTCAACTCTAGTGTAAAATCATTTGTACTACGTTATAGAGCTAGTTCAACTCTAGTGTAAATTTATTTGTACTAGGTTATAGAGCATGTTCTACTCTAGTGAAAAATTATTTGAACTAGCTTGTAGGGCTTGTTCAAATGTACAAGCTTGTATAGCTAGTTCAACTCTGGTGTAAAATTATTTGAACTAGCTTGTAGAGCTAGTTCAATTCTAATGTAAAATTATTTGAACTAGGTTATAGATCTTGTTCAACTTTAGTTTAAAATTATTTGAACTAGCTCGTAGAGCTAGTTCAACTCTAGTGTAAAATTATTTGAACTAGCTTATTGAGCTATTTCAACTCTAATGTAAAATTATTTGTACTAGGTTATAGAGCTAGTTCAACTCTACTCTAAAATTATTTGTACTAGGTTACAGAGCTAGTTCTACTCTAGTACAAAAATATTTAAACTACCTTGTAGAGCTAGTTCAACTCTAGTGTAAAATTATTTGAACTAGCTTGTATGCTAGTTCGAATCTAGTCTGAAATTATGTGTACTATCTTATAGAGCTAGTTCAACTCTAGTGTAAAATAATTTGAACTAGCTTGTAGAGCTAGTCCAAATCTAGTGTAAAATTATTTGAACTAGCTTGTAGAGCTAGTTCAACTCTACAGTAAAATTATTTGTACTAGGTTATAGAGCTAGTTCAACTCTAGTCTAAAATTATTTGTACTAGGTTATAGAGCTAGTTCAACTCTAGTACACAAATATTTAAACTACATTGTAGAGCTAGTTCAACTCTAGTGTAAAATTATTTGAACTAGCTTGTAGGGCTAGTTCAAATCTACTCTAAGATTAGGTGTACTATCTTATAGAGCTAGTTCAACTCTAGTGTAAAATAATTTGAACAAGCTTGTAGAGCTAGTTCAACTCTAGTGTAAAATTATTTGAACTAGCTTGTAGATCTAGTTCAACTCTAGTGTGAATTTTTTTGTACCAGGTTATTGAGAGCTAGTTCAACACTAGTGTAAAATTATTTGAACTAGCTTGTAGAGCTACTTCAACACTAGTGTAAAATTATTTGAACTAGCCTGTAGAGCTAGTTCAACTCTAGTGTAAAATTATTTGAACTATCTTGTAGAGCTAGTTCAACTCTAGTGTAGAATTACATGAACTAGCTTGTAGAGCTAGTTCAAATCTAGTGTGAAATTATGTGCACTATGTTATAGAGCAAGTTCAACTCTAGTGTAAAATTATTTAAACTAGCTTGTAGACCTAGTTCAACTCTAGTGTAAAATTATTTCTACTAGGTTATAGAGCTAGTTCAACTCTAGTGTAAAACTATTTGAACTAGACTGTAGAGCTAGTTCAACTCTAGTGTAAAATCATTTGTACTAGGTTATAGAGCTAGTTCTACTCTAGTGCAAAATTATTTGAACTAGCTTGTAGAGCTTGTTCAACTCTACAAGCTTGTATAGCTAGTTCAACTCTAGTGTAAAATTATTTGAACTAGCTTGTAGAGCTAGTTCAACTCTAGTGTAAAATTATTTGAACTAGGTTATAGATCTAGTTCAACTTTAGTGTAGAACTATTTGAACTAGCTTGTAGAGCTAGTTCAACTCTAGTGTAAACTTATTTGAACTAGCTTGTAGAGCTAGTTCAACTCTAGTGTAAAATTATTTGTACTAGGTTATAGAGCTAGTTCTACTCTAGTGTAAAATTATTTGAACTAGCTTGTATAGCTAGTTCAAATTCTAGTGTAAAATTATTTGAACTAGCTTGTAGAGCTAGTTCAACTCTAGTGTAAAATTATTTGTTTGATGTTATATAGCTAGTTCAACTCTAGTGTAAATTTATTTATACTAGGTTATAGAGCTAGTTCAACTCTAGTGTAAAATTATTTTAACTAGCTTGTAGAGCTAGTTCAACTCTAGTGTGAAATTATGTGTACTATGTTATAGAGCTAGTTCAACTCTACTGTAAAATTATTTGAACTAGCTTGTAGAGCTAGTTCCACTCTAGTGTAAAATTATTTGTACTAGGTTATAGAGCTAGTTCAACTCTAGTGTAAAACTATTTGAACTAGACTATGGAGCTAGTTCAACTCTAGTGTAAAATCATTTGTACTAGGTTATAGAGCTAGTTCAACTCTAGTGTAAATTTATTTGTACTAGGTTATAGAGCATGTTCTACTCTAGTGTAAAATTATTTGAACCAGCTTGTAGAGCTAGTTCAACTCTAATGTAAAATAATTTGAACTAGGTTATAGATCTTGTTCAACTTTAGTTTAAAAATATTTGAACTAGCTTGTAGAGCTAGTTCAACTCTAGTATAAAATTATTTGAACTAGCTTATTGAGCTATTTCAACTCTACTGTAAAATTATTTGTACTAGGTTATAGAGCTAGTTCAACTCTAGTCTAAAATTATTTGTACTAGGTTATAGAGCTAGTTCTACTCTAGTACAAAATATTTAAACTACCTTGTAGAGCTAGTTTAACTCTAGTGTAAAATTATTTGAACTAGCTTGTAGAGCTAGTTCAAATCTAGTCTGAAATTTTGTGTACTATCTTATAGAGCTAGTTCAACTCTATTATAAAATAATTTGAACTAGCTTGTAGAGCTAGTTCAAATCTAGTGTAAAATTATTTGAACTAGCTTGTAGAGCTAGTTCAACTCTACTGTAAAATTATTTGTACTAGGTTATAGCGCTAGTTCAACTCTAGTCTAAAATTATTTGTACTAGGTTATAGAGCTAGTTCTTCTCTAGTACACAAATATTTAAACTACATTGTACATCTAGTTCAACTCTAGTGTAAAATTATTTGAACTAGCTTGTAGGGCTAGTTCAAATCTAGTCTGAAATTATGTGTACTATCTTATAGAGCTAGTTCAACTCTAGTGTAAAATAATTTGAACAAGCTTGTAGAGCTAGTTCAACTCTAGTGTAAAATTATTTGAACTAGCTTGTAGATCTAGTTCAACTCTAGTGTGAATTTTTTTGTACCAGGTTATTGAGAGCTAGTTCAACACTAGTGTAAAATTATTTGAACTAGCTTGTAGAGCTACTTCAACACTAGTGTAAAATTATTTGAACTAGCCTGTAGAGCTAGTTCAACTCTAGTGTAAAATTATTTGAACTATCTTGTAGAGCTAGTTCAACTCTAGTGTAGAATTACATGAACTAGCTTGTAGAGCTAGTTCAAATCTAGTGTGAAATTATGTGTACTATGTTATAGAGCAAGTTCAACTGTAGTGTAAAATTATTTAAACTAGCTTGTAGACCTATTTCAACTCTAGTGTAAAATTATTTCTACTAGGTTATAGAGCTAGTTCAACTCTAGTGTAAAACTATTTGAACTAGACTGTAGAGCTAGTTCAACTCTAGTGTAAAATCATTTGTACTAGGTTATAGAGCTAGTTCTACTCTAGTGTAAAATTATTTGTACCAGGTTATAGAGCTAGTTCTACTCTAGTGTAAAATTATTTGAACTAGCTTGTAGAGCTAGTTCAACTCTAGTGTAAAATTATTTGAACTAGGTTATAGATCTAGTTCAACTTTAGTGTAGAACTATTTGAACTAGCTTGTAGAGCTAGTTCAACTCTAGTGTAAACTTATTTGAACTAGCTTGTAGAGCTAGTTCAACTCTAGTGTAAAATTATTTGTACTAGGTTATAGAGCTAGTTCTACTCTAGTGTAAAATTATTTGAACTAGCTTGTATAGCTAGTTCAAATTCTAGTGTAAAATTATTTGAACTAGCTTGTAGAGATAGTTCAACTCTAGTGTAAAATTATTTGTTTGATGTTATATAGCTAGTTCAACTCTAGTGTAAATTTATTTATACTAGGTTATAGAGCTAGTTCAACTCTAGTGTAAAATTATTTGAACTATCTTGTAGAGCTAGTTCAACTCTAGTGTAGAATTACATGAACTAGCTTGTAGAGCTAGTTCAAATCTAGTGTGAAATTATGTGTACTATGTTATAGATCAAGTTCAACTGTAGTGTAAAATTATTTAAACTAGCTTGTAGACCTATTTCAACTCTAGTGTAAAATTATTTCTACTAGGTTATAGAGCTAGTTCAACTCTAGTGTAAAACTATTTGAACTAGACTGTAGAGCTAGTTCAACTCTAGTGTAAAATCATTTGTACTAGGTTATAGAGCTAGTTCTACTCTAGTGTAAAATTATTTGTACCAGGTTATAGAGCTAGTTCTACTCTAGTGTAAAATTATTTGAACTAGCTTGTATAGCTAGTTCAAATCTAGTGTAAAATTATTTGAACTAGCTTGTAGAGCTAGTTCAACTCTAGTGTGAAATTATTTGTTCTATGTTATAGAGCTAGTTCAACTCTAGCGTAAATTTATTTATACTAGGTTATAGAGCTAGTTCTACTCTAGTGTAAAATTATTTGAACTAGCTTGTAGAGCTAGTTCAAATCTAGTGTGAAATTATGTGTACTATGTTATAGAGCTAGTTCAGCTCTATTGTAAAATTATTTGAACTAGCTTGTAGAGCTAGTTCCACTCTAGTGTAAAATTATTTGTACTAGGTTATAGAGCTAGTGCAACTCTAGTGTAAACCTATTTGAACTAGACTGTGGAGCTAGTTCAACTCTAGTGTAAAATCATTTGTACTAGGTTATAGAGCTAGTTCAACTCTAGTGTAAATTTATTTGTACTAGGTTATAGAGCATGTTCTACTCTAGTGAAACATTATTTGAACTAGCTTGTAAGGTTTGTTCAAATCTTGTCAGGGAAACTGATCCTCGAACACCTATGGGGCCGGCGGACCGGGCCCCTTTCGGTTCGGCGGGGGGAGGAGATCGCACGAAGAGCAGATCGAGGCGAGGCACACGAGCAGTTTACCCAACTTCGGAGCTCTCCGGAGAGATAACACTCCTACTGCTGCTTGTCTCGTTGTATTATCTGGTGTTCTTGCTCTCCAAAGTGAGAGTGTGATGTTCTCTAGGCTACCAATGGATCCCAGCAAACTGCCTGAGGCTCCGAACCTATGAGCCTCCTTTTATACGCTAAAGGGGTCACCGACAAGTGGCAACGCAGAGGAGGGTAAAAACGTAAAAAGCGAGGTCGTTGATACAGTTGCTTGTACAGTGCACCCTACCTAACCCTGACGGCAGGGGACAAGGGCATTAAATGCCCGTCTGAGTCGCCCGAACAGTGCAGAAAAGGACCGTTAGGGGCGCCACCGTTCGCCACGATGGCGATCTTGTCAGCTTCACATGCCACTGCGCACCGCTGGCTGCACAGCCTCCCTCCATGCACGTCCGGGGAGGCCCCCAGAGCGACACATTGGTGGATGCGCTGGAGCGTGGACGCAGAGTGGCGCCTGCCGCGGCAAGCGCCTTGCTGCTGTTGTTATCTTGTCGGGTCTGGAAGCTTGTCGCTCACCGGGCTTCGAGGTACCTTGGTTTGTCTTCCCGGCAAGCTCCTCTTGCCGGGGCCTTGTTGCCTTGCCGGAGCGCGTGGCGCGTCGCGGCAAGTTCATTGGAGCGCCTTGGTTGGCCTTCCCGGCAAGCTCCTCTTGCCGGGGTCTTGTCTCCTTAGCCTAAATACTTTGTTCTTGGATGGCTCCAAGGGAACCTTGGGGGATCTTGGTGATCACCCGGCAAGCCTTTGCCGCAGGGTGCTGCAACTGCCCGTGCACAAGTTCGGGGTACTAGGGTACCTCTAATCTAGTACACCGACAGGAGCCCCCGGGCCTGGGCCAGACACGGTGCCGAGCGCTGTTGGGCCAGGCCCAATACAGGGCACGGGCACACGCGGGCTGGGCCACGCCAAATCTTGTTCCGTATCCACCGCACTCTCCCATAACGGCACGCGTTGAATGCGGCATCGTGGGAGAGATCGTGGGTGGTTGTTTAAGCGGAAGGCCGAAACATCCGCCCTGTCCCTCTTTATAAGCAGAGGAAACAGGGGCAGTTCGTTCCCCCTCGCTGCTTGCTGCTACTCCTTCTTCACAAACTCCGCCGCTCCCCTCTTCTTCTCGAAGCCGAGAGAGCAGCGCTCCGCCCCCCCATTGCCACCAGCATCACCACGCAGTCGACCTTCTCCACCACCTCCGCCATGGCCCCGAAAGCCGACAAGGGAAAGGGCGTGAAGTCGGCCGAGGCGCAGCGGCTCGCGGCGCTGTGGAAGGAGCGGGCGATCTTCACCCCCCAGCTTGGAGTGCAGGAGCTGAGGGAGTACTTCTACCTCTTTTGGGCGATGGAGACGCGTGCGCATCCGCGCACGAGGGTACTCCCGGTCGCTGCCTCGGAGTCGGCTCCAAATGGGTACCCGTTCTTCCCGCTATTCTTCTATTGCGGACTCTGCCCGCCCTTCTCGGAGTTCTTCTGTGACATTATGAACACATATGGCTTCCGCCTCCTTGACTTCACCCCCAATGCTGTCCTGACCATGGCGGTTTTCGCACACTTGTGCAAAAACTTTGTCGGAGTCCACCCTAGTGTAGCTCTTTTCCGCCACCCTAGGGGATTGCCTGGGTCTCGAGAGTCGGCAAGAAAGAGGCGTACTTGGAGGGTGAGCTTCGTAGCAAGTGGGAGGAGTGGAGAGCGGAGTGGTGTTGGATCGTTGAGGAGGATCCGCAGCCCTTCACCGCCGTGCGCCAAACTCCAATAGTGCCCGGCAATGACTGGAGCAACATGGCCCCAGAAGACAAGAGGCTGAAGATCGCCATCACTAGGATTCTTCGCCTCAGGCTTGCCAGGCTCACCGTAGGTGCTGTCGGGGCAGATTTCCTCCGCCGCCGCATTGCCCCCCTGCAGGAGAGGAGGAGGCCCGCCTGGGAATTCAAGAATTCGGCGGACATCATGAGGCTGCGGCCGGGCCTCAACTACAACTTCACTGTCTTGGAGTTGGACGCAATGCTCTTGGAATTATTCAAACGCGACCCCCAGCATCCATTCACATTGCCGAGGGGCATAGTTCCTTTGTGCAATAACTCTTCGCTTGACCGGATCCGCGCCATGATGCCGTTGTGCGATTCACACGGCATCGTCCCAACTTGGCAAGAGCCTGCGGATGACGTTGTGCGAGCATTCTTCGACACCTTGGAGGAAGTGCCAATCCACGCCGACGAGCAGAAGAGCCTCACCCGTGACACCACCGACGAGGAGCTGCAACTCATCGCTACTAGGGCGGAAGAGGCTGCGGCCGCAGCTACTGCGGGTGTGTTTGGGTTCACTGTGGAGGAGGCGGAGGCTGCAGAGGCAGCAAACCTTGCCGAACGCGCGGAGTTCATGGGCGAGGAGGAGCCTGCTGGTTCCGAAGCCGAGTCGAGCGAGGCCGGCGAGGAGGAGGCTGAACCTTCAGAGAGCTTGCCGCAGGCGGAGCCCCCGGCCCCGCCAAGGAGGCGCCTTCGCAGGGCCGGGGACGCAGCAGGGCGGCAGCCGGCTCCACAGCCACCAAGCCGCGCGACGCGCTCTACCGCGGCAAGAAATGTTGCCGCGGAGCGCCTCACGCAACAGCGGCAACTGGAGCGGGACCTTCCCGGGCCACCGCCACTGCCCCCGCCAAGCGGGCAAGGGATCCTACTCCTCCACCTCGCCACACCGGAGGAGGGCCGGACTTCGATCTTTCCGCGCTCAGCTCCGATGAGGAGGAAGAAGAGTGAGTTTCTTTGGCATCCTTATAATCCTTCAATCTTGCTATTTATATCTTGTATCTGACTTGCTCCAATCTGGACTCTTTTCTTTTCAGAACACTGGCCCAGAGAGCGGCGAAGACGGCCAAGGCCGCGGTGATCGTCATCGAGGATGACCCCATCGCGTCGGCAGGAGGTGGGTCCGAGACCACCTTGATGGACCCGGCAATCACCCCTCGGAGCAGCCCCCAGCGCAGCCCCCAGCGTAAGTTCATAGTTTAGCCTTCTGCTGTCGGGCGCGCCTGAGTGCTTTTTCCTTTGTTGATATCTTGCTTGTTGACTTGTGCAGGAGCAGAGCAGCCTCATCAGGAGCGCCCGGAGGCCGGTCCCGAAGTGCCACCTGCTTTGACTGCGCCGCCAAGGGAGGAGTCCCCGGCAAGGGAGCGCTCTCCAGCAAGGGGGGACTCTCCGGCAAGGGATGGCACTGCTGATCCTGCGGCGACCGAGGCCGCAACTGAAGATCTTGGCGCAGGTAATCCACTTGCCCAAAAACTTTCCCTTGGGTTCTGCTTCTTCTGTTTTTCTTTCCTTGAATTTTTGATTGATTTTTCTCCCTTCTTCGTTCTTCAGAACCATCTTTGGCTGAGCCAATGGAGACAGAGGGCGCCGGCGAGGAAGGTGCCGGTGCTGATGAGACCGCCGGCGAGGAGGCCGCCGGGGCTGCTGCTGCGGGGCGATCGCACTGACGACCCTGAGGCCGCAGGAGCGCCGGGCACTGCACCGACCGCCGAACCCTCTGCCGCTTCCGCGGAGCCGGGCTCCGAGGAGCCCCAGCCCGGCGCCTACTTGCAGGCCGGTGACAACATCTTCATCAAGCTACCATGGGCGTCGAGCTCCAAGGCGCCAGTCAAGGGGGAGACTTTTGACGGGGAGGTGCTCGCCTCTGCTGGGCTGTCATTGGTTGACGCGCCCGGCAGCAGCAGCGGCAAGCCTGAGGAGGAGCAGCTGCTGCGGAAGCTGCTGTCACTCTACCGCACCCGGCAAGCCAAGCTGGCTTCCCGGGAAGCGCATGTCGCGAAGGCGGGAGTTGACATGGAGAAGCGCGCGGAGGAGCTCCGGGGACAAAATCAAGAAGCTCTTCGATCCCTGGCGCAGGAGCGGGAGCGAGTAGACGAGGAGCGCACGGCCTTTCTTCTCGAGAAGGCCGAGGCTGAGGAGGAACAAAGGCTTGCTGCCGAGAAGCAGTCCGCGCGGGAAGGCGAGCTAGTGCAGCGGAAGGCCCACCTCGACAGCTACGAGGAAGAGCTCGCCGAGCGCGAGCGAGCACTTGGCGGGGTGCTCAAGGAGGCAAAGGATGCCGCGGCAACTGCAGAGGCCGCCAATAAGGAGCTAGAGGAGAAGGTGGCGCGGCTGGAGGCCGATATTGGGAAGAGCGGCGAGGAGATTGCCGCGCTCAAGCGTGAGCGCGAGAAGGATGCTGCCGCCCATGGTGAGCTGCAAGGCCTTCTCGCTGAGAGGGGCAAGGAGCTCAGCGCCGCCAAGGATTCCAAAGCAGACCTGGAGCTGAAGCTGGCCACGCTGACGCAGACGCTGGAGGCCGCCAAGGAGCGGGAGAAGACCTTGGCGGAGAAGGTTAAGGCTGACGCTGCGCTGCCGGAGAGCATTGCAGTTACCCAGAACTCGTTCAGAGACACAGTGGAGCACTGGACCGAGGGCCTGGTGAACACTGCCGCCGTCATCAACGAGGAGCTGGTGCAGCTGGGGATGGATGACTTTGGGTATCCTTCCGACGAGAGCCTTCAACCCAGCGCCAAGCTCAGCCTATTCTTCAAGGGCGTGGCGACGGCACTCCAGCGGCTCCGGGAGAGGATCCCGACGCAGCTGGCCGACGAGTCACGCAAAATCTGCGCCGGGGTTCTCCAGAAGGTGCTGATGAAGGTAGCCTTCCGCAATCCAGGCCTCAGCTTCACCAACGTCCTCCGATCTTTGCCGCCTGACGCCGATCTGGATGCACTCAAGGCCCTTGTCGCACCCATTGTGGACAAGGTGAGCGAGATCAAGCGAGTTGAGGGCAGACGCGTAGATTAGGCCACCCATTTCTTCTCTTCCCTTGTCGCTGCTAGTCATGTTATGAGAACAGTCTGTTAGAGCTGCGACAAGTTATCTTTGTGATATTACTTTATTTCTGTTATCAATTGCGATGTTATTTCCTTTACTAGATTCTTTCCTTTGTATGTTTTCACCCTACGCTTCTAGGGAACTTGTCGGCGCAGGCGCCCGAGCCGCGAGCGCTGAGTGCGGAACTTCAGCAGCCTGCTGGTGGCGCTGCTTCCGGCAAGAAACCTTGTCGTGACTAGATGCAGCATGCTTAAGCTGTTGATCGGACTCGAAACAAAGTAAGGGCGCAACTAGCCACGAGTTGGTTCCTCCGCGCACAGGTTTTCCATACAAAGCAGGGTCGTTCGAGGAACATAACTCAAAAATTTTAAAAAGTGATTGCTCAAACTTTGGCAACTTAGCTTTTCTGTTATTTGCTTCCCGGTAAGGCAAGTCTTTGTTTGAATGACGCCTGGCCCACACCACAATCTTCTCCTTCCCCCCGGCAAACTTGTGTGCGAGAGAACCTTCTTTTCCTTTAGAAGAAAAAGAAAGAAGAGAAAATAATAATATGGAGCACTTCGGCTCGTTACTGCTTACTGGATGTAAGTGCTGCACAAAGTGTCAGATAATCACATGCAAGAAAGGAACTAACGCATGAAATGGACAAGCTGTGCGGAGCACATGGGGTTTTACTTATGCACGGGGTCTGCGCCCGGCTTTGTACAAAGGATTACATGCAACAGCGGCAAGACTTGTACAAAAGGTGGTTGCCGGAACGGGTTCCGGCAACCGTGCCTTATGGGAAAAACTTACGAAGATGTTCTATGTTCCAGGAGTTGCTCACTGGAATGCCATCTTCGGTCTCAAGGCGGACAGCGCCAGGCCTTGTGACTTGTCTCACCCGATAAGGGCCTTCCCACTTCGGCGTCAACTTGTTGGAATTCTTGGCGGATTGAACGCGCCGAAGAACAAGGTCGCCTTCCTCGAAGCTTCTGGCTTTAACTTTGCGGCTATGATAGCGGCGCAAAGCTTGCTGGCATCGAGCAGCTCGTACAGCAGCCTGAAGACGATCTTCCTCAAGGAGCAGCGCGTCGTCTTGCCGCAGCTGTTCTTGCTCAAGCTCATCATAAGCGAGCACTCGAGGTGATCCGTATACGAGTTCCGTGGGGAGAACTGCCTCTGCTCCATAGACTAGAGCGAAAGGTGTTTGGCCAGTGGCTCGATTTGGCGTCGTTCTGATCGACCAAAAAACCACCAGCAGCTCCTCGATCCAGTTCCTTCCGCATCTGTGCAGCCTGTCGAAAGTTCTGGTCTTGAGTCCGCGCAGCACTTCAGCATTTGCCCTCTCTGCTTGACCGTTGCTTCTCGAATGAGCAATAGAAGCGAAGCAGACCTTGGCGCCAAGGTCTTGGACGTACTGCATAAAGGTGCGGCTCATGAATTGCGTGCCGTTGTCGGTGATGATCCTGTTAGGGATCCCAAAACGGTAAACAATCGACCTGAAGAACTTGACTGCTGACTGTGCTATCACCTTCCTCACTGGCTGCACTTCCGGCCACTTTGTGAACTTGTCGATTGCGACGTACAAGTACTCAAAGCCCCCGACAGCTCGGGGGAAGGGGCCGAGGATATCGAGCCCCCAGACCGAAAATGGCCAAGATAAAGGGATCATCTGGAGAGCTTGAGCTGGCTGGTGTATCTGTTTGGAGTGGAACTGGCACGCTTCACACTTGGTTACTTGTGCAGTTGCATCCTGGAGGGCTGTTGGCCAAAAGAAACCTTGCCGAAAAGCTTTGCCAGCAAGTGCTCTTGCGCCTATGTGGTGGCCACATATGCCTCCATGTATCTCTGCCAACAGCTTTTGTCCATCTTCCTGGCGAATACACTTTAATTTCACACCGTTGAGTCTTCTTCTGTACAGTATGCTATCGACAAACTGGTACATACTTGACTGCCGGGCTACTCTTTCTGCTTCTTCTTGTTCTATGGGAAGTTGTCCTGTCTGAAGGAAGTGGACAATCTGTTGTGCCCATGCTGGAGCTTGTGGCTCGACAACAAGGGCTAAAGGCACATCTGCTGCTGCGGGAACGTCCGCTTCTACGGCAAGGGCTTGCGACCCTGCCGGAGCTTGATGTTCCCGGGCAAGCTTGCCGGAGCAAAACTTGTCGGGAGCGTCTGCTTCAACGGAACAAACCATAAGGCTCGCCGGAGTAGACTGCCCCTCAGCTTCCTTGGTGTTGATCTTGGGGACTTTCTTGGCGGCGGCATCGGGAAGCTCCGCCAGAAAGTAGTCACCAGAAACCAACTTCCTCTTCTTGCTTTGTCCAGTTGATGGTGTTACGGATGGTTGAGTCAACTTAAGCACAAAGATCCCTGGTTCCACAGGTAACTTTAGTGCGGCGCACTTTGACAGGCCATCAGCAATATCATTTTGAGCTCTTGGGATATGCTCCATTTGTAGGCCGTCAAAGTTCTCTTCTAGCTTCCTCACTTCATCGACATACGCTTCCATCAATGGACTCTGGTAGTTCTTGTTCACTTGTCAGATGACAAGCTGTGAGTCACCCCTGACAATGAGCTTCTTGATCCCAAGGTCTACTGCGATTCTGAGACCGGCAAGCAATCCTTCATACTCTGCAGTATTGTTGGTTGCTTGCTCTTTGGGAAAGTGCATCTGGACTATGTACTTGAGGTGCTCTCCAGTGGGTGCGACAAGCAGCACGCCTACACCGGCGCCTTGCAGCGAGAAGGCACCATCAAAGTACATCAGCCACTCTTTGTTTGCCTCTTTGACAGGGATGCTCGTTTCTGGAATTTCTTCATCTGGGGTTGGCGTCCACTCTGCTATGAACTCTGCCAATGCTCTGCTTTGGATAGTTGAGGTGCCCTCAAACTTGAGGCCAAAGCTTGACAATTCCAGCGCCCACTCGACAATCCTGCCTGTTGCTTCTGGATTTTGCAGTATCCTCTTCAGCGGAAAGCGAGTGACGACTGTGATCTCATGTGCTTGGAAGTAATGGCGCAGCTTTCTCGAGGCCATGAGGAGGCCTAAAAGCAACTTCTGCACACCAGAGTACCTTGATCTAGCTCCCTGTAGAAGAGAACTGACAAAGTAGACTGGGCGTTGCACCATTCTCCTTGGTATCTCATCTTGTTCCTGCGCAAACCCATGTTTGTCGGGATCAGAGCTTGTCGACGAAGCCCCCTGCTTGTCGCTGGATGGATCTACCGTGGTTGCTGGCTCATCATCTGCCTCCCTCTCCGCCACTAACGCAGCACTAACCACTTGATTGGTTGCCGCTATATACAGCAGCAACTTCTCTTGCGGCTTAGGTACGACAAGCGTTGGAGTGGAGGACAGGTATCTCTTCAAATCCTGCAGCGCAGCCTCCGCTTCCGGAGTCCATTTCATTGGACCTGCCTTTTTCAAAATTTTGAAAAATGGCAGGGCGCGCTTAGCAGATCTAGAGATAAACCTGCTGAGAGCAGACACGCAACCGGCAAGCCTTCGTACATCCTTGACGCGCTTTGGTGCTTCGATCTGCTCGATGGCTTTGATCTTGTCGGGATTGGCTTCAATTCCCTGCTGAGACACGAAGAACCCGAGAAGCTTGCCGGAAGGGACTCCAAACACGCACTTCTCGGGGTTAAGCTTGAGGTTGATTTTGCGCAGGTTTGCAAATGTTTCGTCTAAATCTTGAATCGGTCGCCTTGCTCTTGCTCTTGACCACTATGTCATCCATGTAAGCTTCCACATTTCGGTGTATTTGTGGCTCAAAAGCATGGTGGACTACCCTTGCAAATGTTGAACTAGCATTCTTCAAACCGAAAGGCATCCGAACGAAGCAGTATGTGCCACACGGGGTGATAAATGCGGTTTTCTCTTCATCTTCTTCTGCCATGAAGATCTGATGATATCCTGAGTATGCATCAAGAAATGAAAGCAAATCACATCCGGCTGTGGAGTCAACAATCTAGTCAATACGCGGCAAGGGAAATGGGTCTTTGGGACAAGCTTTATTAACATCAGTGAAGTCAATACAAAGTCTCCATTTCCCGTTAGCTTTGCGCACAACAACAGGATTGGCCAACCACGTGGGATGGAGTACTCCTCTGACAAGGCCTGCTGCTTCCAACTTCTTGATTTCTTCTGCGATGAATTCTTGGCGCTCAACTGCCTACTTCTTGAATCTCTGCTTGACGGGCCGCGCATGAGGACAGACGGCAAGGTGGTGCTCAATCACTTTCCTGGGAACACCGGGGATATCAGATGGTTGCCATGCAAACACATCGATATTCGCCCGCAGGAAAGCAATGAGCGCGCTTTCCTATTTGGGGTCAAGAGTGGCGCTGATGGTGAAGGTACCACCAGTGCCATCCTCTTTGGCGGACACCTTCTTAGTCTCAGGTGGAGCTGCCATCCTCTTCTTGCACTTGCCGGTGGAGCTCGATGGTGCGTCCTTGATGGTAGCGCAGCACTCCGAAGAGGTGCGCTTGCCGGAGTGGGCATCAGAGCTCTTGCCGGACTTGGTCTTCTTCTTCCCCCCGGGAGCTTCAGCGGCAAGTGTCCTTCGTTCTGCTGTGGCTGCTACTTCCCGGTAGATCTTGTCGGCACAGATAAGAGCATCCTTCTTGTCGCTAGGGACAGAGATGACACTTATTGGGCCTGGCATTTTCAGTACGTTGTACGCATAGTGAGAGGCTGCCATGAACTTGGCGAGTGCTGGACGGCCAAGGATTCCATTTTAAGGTAATGGAAAATAGGCAATGTCAAACGTGACCCTCTCAGTCCTGAAGTTCAGCTCACTGCCAAATGTTACCGGCAATGTGATCTTTCCCTTTGGCTTGCTCCTTCCCGGGTTGATTCCTTGAAATGTACCGGTCTCTTCGAGCTCGCTGTCAGGGATCTGGAGTTTCTGGAGCACCGCGGAGGAGATCAGGCTCAAGCCGGCCCCGCCGTCAACTAGCATCTTAGTGACCTTGAGGTTGCGGATTGTTGGTGAAACCAACATCGGCAAGCACCCGACCGCAGTTATGCGATCCGGGTGGTCCTCAATATCAAAGATGATAGGCGTGCTGGACCATTTCAGAGGCCTGCGTGACTCGACGGGTGGTTCTACTGCATTAACCTCCCGCATCCACTGCTTGAGCTGGCGGTGCGAGGCATGCAGAGAAGCACCACCGTCAACGCGCAGGACCTCTATAGCTTTCTGGAACTCCTGCTCATCGGTCTCCTCATCATCCATATCTTCATCGTCGCCGTCATCTTCATCCTTGTCGCGGCCGCGAGGAGGTCTGTCTCCTTGCCGCTGCTTGGCCTTGCCGCGGCGTCCTCCTCGGCCGGGATGTTTCTTGCCGGGTCCACCAGCTCCTTCCTGGGCTTTCTCCTTGTCGCACCGCTCGTATTCAGCTTTCTGTTGCTCAACAAGCTGCTCGACCCTCTTGCAGTTCTGAAGATCATGGCCCTTGGTGCGGTGAATCTTGCAATACTGCTTGTTGGTGCCATCCTGCTTGTCGGCGACCGCCACCTCCGCGGCAACCTCCTTGCCGGAGTCACCAGCTTTGGCTTCCTTGGCGCCGCCACCGTTGCCGGACTGCTCAACAACTAGCACTTCTTTGCCTTTCCTCCTTCTGTTGTTCCGCCACCGGGTTTTCCTTGTCGGGGCGGCATCTTCGCTGTCAGATCCTTCCGCTCCTATATTTTCTCCGGGGAGTCTCCTCCCTTCCTCAGCACGCGCGCACTTGTCGGCCAGTGCATATAACTCACTGACGTCCCTGATCTTGCACATCGCCATTTCCTCCCGCATCCTGCGGTTCCGCACGTTCTGATGGAACGCGCTGTTCACCGCGGCAGGGTGGACGTCTGGGATGTTGTGCTGCATGCTACTGAATCTCTGAATGTACTTGCGCAGGGGCTCTCCTTCCTTCTGGGCGAGCAAGTGAAGATCACTCTCCTGGCCATGAGGCTTGTGTCCGCCGGTAAAGGCGCCGACAAACTGATGGCACAGATCGGCCCAAGAGGATATGGAGTTGTCCGGCAAGTGCATGAGCCAGGATCTGACATTGGGCTTGAGCACCAGCGGGAAGTAGTTGGCAAGGATCTTGTCATCTCGTCCCCCGGCAGCTTGCACGGCAATAGTGTAAATGCTGAGGAACTCTGACGGATGCGTCTTGCCGTCGTACTTCTCCGGTACGTCTGGCTTGAAGTTCTTTATACTGGGCCACTGGACTTGCCGCAGCTCACGAGTGAACACAGGACAACCTACCGCATATGGCAGATCGCCTGGTTCCCCTGGCGCATGCATGTCAACAGAGGGCCCAGCGCGCTTGTCGGATTGACGTCGCGCTTCTCTTCGGCGCTCGATGCGGGTTCGAGCGTCTTCTTGTTGTCGATCATGAAGAACTTGGCGCTGATCACGACGAGCTCGTGGATCCGACGATGCAGTGGAGTCACTGTCGAGGTAGTTCCGACGAGTCGGTGATCTTGGCCTTCGGGGCGGTGATTGCATGGTAGTTGCACCTCCGCCCGTTTCGTCGCCAAAGGGCTCGCGTCCGGCGGTCCTGCCGCGGCGGCGACGCGCTCGGCCGCCGTGGAGTGTCGCCGTTGGCGTAGCTGATGAGACTCTGAATGGTGGCTCTCCATTCGTCGATCTTGTCTGACGTCGGAGGGTAATCTAGGAGAAGTTGAGCTCGCGCCAAAGCTTTTGCTGGGGTAGTGGGTGGCAGTGGCGGACGGCGCGAGGAGCGGGACGTGCTCGAACTTCTAACTATGTTAGAAGGAGTAGTATCCCATCCAGGCGATCGCGCCCCGCTCGTGCCAGCACGCTGGCGTGCATGCTGGTCTTAAGCGGCCCGAGATCCACTAGCTTGGTGTTGGGCTATCATGCGTATGGCACCACTAGTGCCATGACGCTGTTGATCTTGCGCCTCCTGAGAGTGGCGTGGAACATGTACAGTCGCCGAGGTTTGTGCAACCTTGTTCTTGGACCTGGCGGCATTATGGGCTTCCTCGTCGACGTCCTTTCTTCCGCCGGCGTCCATCCCACCACTCGTTTGCTCCAACGGTGGCGGAAGGGACATGGATGGGGCGGCCGCCGCCGAAGTCTTCTTCTTCGGTGGCATGTTGATGAAGGGAATAAGGATCTAGCTCGTGTGAACGCCGGATCAGGTTCACGCAATCTTGTCGCCCCCTACCTGGCGCGCCAAAGATGTCGGGGAAACTGATCCTCGAACACCTATGGGGCCGGCGGACCGGGCCCCTTTTGGTTCGGCGGGGGGCGGAGATCGCACGAAGAGCAGATCGAGGCGAGGCACACGAGCAGTTTACCCAGCTTCGGAGCTCTCCGGAGAGATAACACTCCTACTGCTGCTTGTCTGGTTGTATTATCTGGTGGTCTTGCTCTCCAAAGTGAGAGTGTGATGTTCTCTGGGCTACCAATGGATCCCAGCAAACTGCCTGAGGCTCCGAACCTATGAGCCGAACCCCCTCTACGTTGCGCATGGGCCTCCTTTTATACGCTAAAGGGGTCACCGACAGGTGGCAATGCAGAGGAGGGTAAAAACGTAAAAAGCGAGGTAGTTGATACAGTTGCTTGTACAGTGCACCCTACCTAACCCTGACGGCAGGGGACAAGGGCATTAAATGCCCGTCTGAGTCACCCGAACAGTGCAGAAAAGGACCGTTAGGGGCGCCACCGTTCGCCACAATGGCGATCTTGTCAGCTTCACATGCCACTGCGCACCGCTGGCTGCATAGCCTCCCACCACGCACGTCCGGAGAGGCCCCCAGAGCGACACATTGGTGGATGCACTGGAGCGTGGACGCAGAGTGGCCGCCTGCCGCGGCAAGCGCCTTGCCGTTGTTGTTATCTTGTCGGGTCCGGAAGCTTGTCGCTCACCGGGCTTCGAGGTACCTTGGTTTGTCTTCCCGGCAAGCTCCTCTTGCCGGGGCCTTGTTGCCTTGCCGGAGCGCGTGGCGCGTCGCGGCAAGTTCATTGGAGCGTCTTGGTTGGCCTTCCCGGCAAGCTCCTCTTGCCGGGGTCTTGTCTCCTTAGCCTAAATACTTTGTTCTTGGATGGCTCCAAGGGAACCTTGGGGGATCTTGGTGATCACCCGGCAAGCCTTTGCCGCGGGGTGCTGCAACTGCCCGTGCACAAGTTCGGGGTACTAGGGTACCCCTAATCTAGTACATCGACAAATCTACAAGCTTGTATAGCTAGTTCAACTCTAGTGTAAAATTATTTGAACCAGCTTGTAGAGCTAGTTCAACTCTAATGTAAAATTATTTGAACTAGGTTATAGATCTTGTTCAACTTTAGTTTAAAATTATTTGAGCTAGCTTGTAGAGCTAGTTCAACTCTAGTGTAAAATTATTTGAACTAGCTTATTAAGCTATTTCAACTCTAGTGTAAAATTATTTTTACTAGGTTATAGAGCTAGTTCAACTCTAGTCTAAAATTATTTGTACAGGTTATAGAGCTAGTTCTACTCTAGTACAAAAATATTTAAACTTCCTTGTAGAGCTAGTTCAACTCTAGTGTAAAAATTATTTGAACTAGCTTGTAGAGCTAGTTCAAATCTAGTCTGAAATTATCTGTACTATCTTATAGAGCTAGTTCAACTCTATTATAAAATAATTTGAACTAGCTTGTAGAGCTAGTTCAAATCTAGTGTAAAATTATTTGAACTAGCTTGTAGAGCTAGTTCAACTCTACTGTAAAATTATTTGTACTAGGTTATAGAGCTAGTTCAACGCTAGTATAAAATTATTTGTACTAGGTTATAGAGCTAGTTCTACTCTAGTACACAAATATTTAAACTACATTTTAGAGCTAGTTCAACTCTTGTGTAAAATTATTTGAACTAGCTTGTAGGGCTTGTTCAAATCTAGTCTGAAATTATGTGTACTATCTTATAGAGCTAGTTCAACTCTAGTGTAAAATAATTTGAACAAGCTTGTAGAGCTAGTTCAACTCTAGTGTAAAATTATTTGAACTAGCTTGTAGATCTAGTTCAACTCTAGTGTGAAATTTTTTGTACCAGGTTATTGAGAGCTAGTTCAACACTAGTGTAAAATTATTTGAACTAGCTTGTAGAGCTACTTCAACACTAGTGTAAAATTATTTGAACTAGCCTGTAGAGCTAGTTCAACTCTAGTGTAAAATTATTTGAACTATCTTGTAGAGCTAGTTCAACTCTAGTGTAGAATTACATGAACTAGCTTGTAGAGCTAGTTCAAATCAAGTGTGAAATTATGTGTACTATGTTATAGAGCAAGTTCAACTCTAGTGTAAAATTATTTAAACTAGCTTGTAGACCTAGTTCAACTCTAGTGTAAAATTATTTCTACTAGGTTATAGAGCTAGTTCAACTCTAGTGTAAAACTATTTGAACTAGACTGTAGAGCTAGTTCAACTCTAGTGTAAAATCATTTGTACTAGGTTATAGAGCTAGTTCTACTCTAGTGTAAAATTATTTGTACTAGGTTATAGAGCTAGTTCTACTCTAGTGCAAAATTATTTGAACTAGCTTGTAGATCTTGTTCAACTCTACAAGCTTGTATAGCTAGTTCAACTCTAGTGTAAAATTATTTGAACTAGCTTGTAGAGCTAGTTCAACTCTAGTGTAAAATTATTTGAACTAGGTTATAGATCTAGTTCAACTTTAGTGTAAAACTATTAGAACTAGCTTGTAGAGCTAGTTCAACTCTAGTGTAAAATTATTTGAACTCTCTTGTAGAGCTAGTTCAACTCTAGTGTAAAATTATTTGAACTAGCTTGTAGAGCTAGTTCCACTCTAGTGTAAAATTATTTGTACTAGGTTATAGAGCTAGTTCAACTCTAGTGTAAAACTATTTGAACTAGACTTAGAGCTAGTTCAACTCTAGTGTAAAATTATTTGAACTATCTTGTAGAGCTAGTTCAACTCTAGTGTAAAATTATTTGTACTAGGTTATAGAGCTAGTTCTACTCTAGTGTAAAATTATTTGAACTAGCTTGTATAGCTAGTTCAAATCTAGTGTAAAATTATTTGAACTAGCTTGTAGAGCTAGTTCAACTCTAGTGTAAAATTATTTGTTTTATGTTATAGAGCTAGTTCCACTCTAGTGTAAATTTATTTATACTAGGTTATAGAGCTAGTTCAACTCTAGTGTAAAATTATTTGAACTAGCTTGTAGAGCTAGTTCAACTCTAGTGTGAAATTATGTGTACTATGTTATAGAGCTAGTTCAACTCTAGTGTAAAATTATTTGAACTAGCTTGTAGAGCTAGTTCCACTCTAGTGTAAAATTATTTGTACTAGGTTATAGAGCTAGTTCAACTCTAGTGTAAAACTATTTGAACTAGACTTAGAGCTAGTTCAACTCTAGTGTAAAATCATTTATACTAGGTTATAGAGCTAGTTCAACTCTAGTGTAAATTTATTTGTACTAGGTTATAGAGCATGTTCTACTCTAGTGAAAAATTATTTGAACTAGCTTGTAGGGTTTGTTCAAATCTACAAGCTTGTATAGCTGGTTCAACTCAAGTGTAAAATTATTTGAACCAGCTTGTAGAGCTAGTTCAACTCTAATGTAAAATTATTTGAACTAGGTTATAGATCTTGTTCAACTTTAGTTTAAAAATATTTGAACTAGCTTGTAGAGCTAGTTCAACTCTAGTGTAAAATTATTTGAACTAGCTTATTGAGCTATTTCAACTCTACTGTAAAATTATTTGTACTAGGTTATTGAGCTAGTTCAACTCTAGTCTAAAATTATTTGTACTAGGTTATAGAGCTAGTTCTACTCTACTACAAAAATATTTAAACTACCTTGTAGAGCTAGTTCAACTCTAGTGTAAAATTATTTGAACTAGCTTGTAGAGCTAGTTCAAATCTAGTCTGAAATTATGTGTACTATCTTATAGAGCTAGTTCAACTCTATTATAAAATAATTTGAACTAGCTTGTAGAGGTAGTTCAAATCTAGTGTAAAATTATTTGAACTAGCTTGTAGAGCTAGTTCAACTCTACTGTAAAATTATTTGTACTAGGTTATAGAGCTAGTTCAACTCTAGTCTAAAATTATTTGTACTAGGTTATCGAGCTAGTTCTACTCTAGTACACAAATATTTAAACTACATTGTAGAGCTAGTTCAACTCTAGTGTAAAATTATTTGAACTAGCCTGTAGGGCTAGTTCAAATCTAGTCTGAAATTATGTGTACTATCTTATAGAGCTAGTTCAACTCTAGTGTAAAATAATTTGAACAAGCTTGTAGAGCTAGTTCAACTCTAGTGTAAAATTATTTGAACTAGCTTGTAGATCTAGTTGAACTCTAGTGTGAATTTTTTTGTACCAGGTTATTGAGAGCTAGTTCAACACTAGTGTAAAATTATTTGAACTAGCTTGTAGAGCTACTTCAACACTAGTGTAAAATTATTTGAACTAGCCTGTAGAGCTAGTTCAACTCTAGTGTAAAATTATTTGAACTATCTTGTAGAGCTAGTTCAACTCTAGTGTAAAATTATTTGTACTAGGTTATAGAGCTAGTTCTACTCTAGTGTAAAATTATTTGAACTAGCTTGTATAGCTAGTTCAAATCTAGTGTAAAATTATTTGAACTAGCTTGTAGAGCTAGTTCAACTCTAGTGTAAAATTATTTGAACTAGCTTGTATAGCTAGTTCAAATCTAGTTTAAAAATATTTGAACTAGCTTGTAGAGCTAGTTCAACTCTAGTGTAAAATTATTTGAACTAGCTTATTGAGCTATTTCAACTCTACTGTAAAATTATTTGTACTAGGTTATAGAGCTAGTTCAACTCTAGTCTAAAATTATTTGTACTATGTTATAGAGCTAGTTCAAATCTAGTCTGAAATTATGTGTACTATCTTATAGAGCTAGTTCAACTCTATTATAAAATAATTTGAACTAGCTTGTAGAGCTAGTTCAAATCTAGTGTAAAATTATTTGAACTAGCTTGTAGAGCTAGTTCAACTCTACTGTAAAATTATTTGTACTAGGTTATAGAGCTAGTTCAACTCTAGTCTAAAATTATTTGTACTAGGTTATAGAGCTAGTTCTACTCTAGTACACAAATATTTAAACTACATTGTAGAGCTAGTTCAACTCTAGTGTAAAATTATTTGAACTAGCTTGTAGGGCTAGTTCAAATCTAGTCTGAAATTATGTGTACTATCTTATAGAGCTAGTTCAACTCTAGTGTAAAATAATTTGAACAAGCTTGTAGAGCTAGTTCAACTCTAGTGTAAAATTATTTGAACTAGCTTGTAGATCTAGTTCAACTCTAGTGTGAATTTTTTTGTACCAGGTTATTGAGAGCTAGTTCAACACTAGTGTAAAATTATTTGAACTAGCTTGTAGAGCTACTTCAACACTAGTGTAAAATTATTTGAACTAGCCTGTAGAGCTAGTTCAACTCTACTGTAAAATTATTTGAACTATCTTGTAGAGCTAGTTCAACTCTAGTGTTGAATTACATGAACTAGCTTGTAGAGCTAGTTCAAATCTAATGTGAAATTATGTGTACTATGTTATAGAGCAAGTTCAACTCTAGTGTAAAATCATTTAAACTAGCTTGTAGACCTAGTTCAACTCTAGTGTAAAATTATTTCTACTTGGTTATAGAGGTAGTTCAACTCTAGTGTAAAATTATTTGAACTAGCTTGTAGAGCTAGTTCAACTCTAGTGTGAAATTATGTGTACTATGTTATAGAGCTAGTTCAACTCTAGTGTAAAATTATTTGAACTAGCTTGTAGAGCTAGTTCCACTCTAGTGTAAAATTATTTGTACTAGGTTATAGAGCTAGTTCAACTCTAGTGTAAAACTATTTGAACTAGACTTAGGAGCTAGTTCAACTCTAGTGTAAAATCATTTGTACTAGGTTATAGAGCTAGTTCAACTCTAGTGTAAATTTATTTGTACTAGGTTATAGAGCATGTTCTACTCTAGTGAAAAATTATTTGAACTAGCTTGTAGGGTTTGTTCAAATCTACAAGCTTGTATAGCTGGTTCAACTCTAGTGTAAAATTATTTGAACCAGCTTGTAGAGCTAGTTCAACTCTAATGTAAAATTATTTGAACTAGGTTATAGATCTTGTTCAACTTTAGTTTAAAAATATTTGAACTAGCTTGTAGAGCTAGTTCAACTCTAGTGTAAAATTATTTGAACTAGCTTATTGAGCTATTTCAACTCTACTGTAAAATTATTTGTACTAGGTTATAGAGCTAGTTCAACTCTAGTCTAAAATTATTTGTACTATGTTATAGAGCTAGTTCAAATCTAGTCTGAAATTATGTGTACTATCTTATAGAGCTAGTTCAACTCTATTATAAAATAATTTGAACTAGCTTGTAGAGCTAGTTCAAATCTAGTGTAAAATTATTTGAACTAGCTTGTAGAGCTAGTTCAACTCTACTGTAAAATTATTTGTACTAGGTTATAGAGCTAGTTCAACTCTAGTCTAAAATTATTTGTACTAGGTTATAGAGCTAGTTCTACTCTAGTACACAAATATTTAAACTACATTGTAGAGCTAGTTCAACTCTAGTGTAAAATTATTTGAACTAGCTTGTAGGGCTAGTTCAAATCTAGTCTGAAATTATGTGTACTATCTTATAGAGCTAGTTCAACTCTAGTGTAAAATAATTTGAACAAGCTTGTAGAGCTAGTTCAACTCTAGTGTAAAATTATTTGAACTAGCTTGTACATCTAGTTCAACTCTAGTGTGAATTTTTTTGTACCAGGTTATTGAGAGCTAGTTCAACACTAGTGTAAAATTATTTGAACTAGCTTGTAGAGCTACTTCAACACTAGTGTAAAATTATTTGAACTAGCCTGTAGAGCTAGTTCAACTCTACTGTAAAATTATTTGAACTATCTTGTAGAGCTAGTTCAACTCTAGTGTTGAATTACATGAACTAGCTTGTAGAGCTAGTTCAAATCTAATGTGAAATTATGTGTACTATGTTATAGAGCAAGTTCAACTCTAGTGTAAAATCATTTAAACTAGCTTGTAGACCTAGTTCAACTCTAGTGTAAAATTATTTCTACTTGGTTATAGAGGTAGTTCAACTCTAGTGTAAAACTATTTGAACTAGACTGTAGAGCTAGTTCAACTCTATTGTAAAATCATTTGTACTAGGTTATAGAGCTAGTTCTACTCTAGTGTAAAATTATTTGTACTAGGTTATAGAGCTAGTTCTACTCTAGTGCAAAATTATTTGAACTAGCTTGTAGAGCTTGTTCAACTCTACAAGCTTGTATAGCTAGTTCAACTCTAGTGTAAAATTATTTGGACTAGGTTGTAGAGCTAGTTCAACTCTAGTGTAAAATTATTTGAACTAGCTTATAGAGCTAGTTCAACTCTAGTGTAAAATTATTTGTACTAGGTTATAGAGCTAGTTCTACTCTAGTGTAAAATTACTTGAACTAGCTTGTATAGCTAGTTCAAATCTAGTGTAAAATTATTTGAACTAGCTGATAGAGCTAGTTCAACTCTAGTGAAAATTATTTGAACTAGGTTATAGATCTAGTTCAACTCTAGTGTAAAACTATTTGAACTACAATCTAGAGCTAGTTCAACTCTAGTGTAAAATTATCTGAACTAGCTTGTAGAGCTAGTTCAACTCTAGTGTAAAATTATTTGAACTAGGTTATAGATCTAGTTCAACTTTAGTGTAAAATTATTTGAACTAGCTTGTAGAGCTAGTTCAATTCTAGTGTAAAATTATTTGAACTAGATTGTAGAGCTAGTTCAACTCTAGTGTAAAATCATTTGAACTAGGTTATAGATCTAGTTCAACTATAGTGTAAAACTATTTGAACTAGAATGTAGAGCTAGTTCAACTCTAGTGTAAAATTATCTAAACTAGCTTGTAGAGTTATTTCAACTCTAGTGTAAAATTATTTGTACTAGGTTATAGAGCTAGTTCAACTATAGTGTAAAACTATTTGAACTAGATTGTAGAGCTAGTTCAACTCTAGTGTAAAATTATTTGAACTAGCTTGTAGATCTAGTTCAACTCTAGTGTAAAACTATTTGTGAACTAGCTTGTAGAGCTTGGTCAACTCTAGTGTAAAATTATTTGTACTAGGTTATAGAGCTAGGTCAACTCTAGTGTAAAATTATTTGTACTAGGTTATAGAGCTAGTTCTACTCTAGTAGAAAATTATTTAAACTACCTTGTAGAGCTAGTTCAACTCTAGTGTAAAATTATTTGAACTAGCTTGTAGATCTAGTTCAAATCTAGTGTGAAATGATTTGTACTATCTTATAGAGCTAGTTCAACTCTAGTGTAAAATTATTTGAATTAGCTTGTCGAGCTAGTTCAACTCTAGTGTAAAACTATTTGAACTAGACTGTAGAGCTAGTTCAACTCTAGTGTAAAATCATTTGTACTAGGTTATAGAGCTAGTTCTACTTTAGTGAAAAATTATTTGAACTAGCTTGTAGAGCTTGTTCAACTCTACAAGCCGTATAGCGAGTTCAACTCTAATGTAAAATTATTTGAACTAAGTTCTAGATCTTGTTCAACTTTAATTTAAAATTATTTGAACTAGCTTGTAGAGCTAGTTCAACTCTAGTGTAAAATTATTTGAACTAGCTTATTGAGCTATTTCAAATCTACTGTAAAATTATTTGTACTAGATTATAGAGCTAGTTCAACTCTAGTGTAAAATTATTTGTACTAGTTTATAGAGCTAGTTCTACTCTAGTACAAAATATTTAAACTACCTTGTAGAGCTTGTTCAACTCTAGTGTAAAATTATTTGAACTAGCTTGGAGAGCTAGTTCAAATCTAGTCTGAAATTATGTGTACTATCTTATAGAGCTAGTTCAACTCTAGTGTAAAATAATTTGAACTAGCCTGTAGAGCTAGTTCAAATCTAGTGTAAAATTATTTGAACTAGCTTGTAGAGCTAGTTCAACTCTAGTGTAAAGTCATTTGTACTAGGTTATAGAGCTAGTTCAAGTCTAGTGTAAAATTATTTGTACTAGGTTATAGAGCTAGTTCTACTCTAGTGAAAAATTATTTGAACTAGCTTGTAGAGCTTGTTCAACTCTACAAGCTTGTATAGCTAGTTCAACTCCAGTGTAAAATTATTTGAACTAGCTTGTAGAGCTTGTTCAACTCTAGTGTAAAATTTTTTGAACTAGGTTATAAATCTAGTTAAACATTAGTGTAAAATTATTTTAACTAGCTTGTAGAGCTAGTTCAACTCTAGTGTAAAATTATTTGAACTAGCTTGTAGAGCTAGTTCAAATCTAGTCTGAAATTATGTGTACTATCTTACAGAGCTAGTTCAACTCTAGTGAAAATTATTTGAACTAGGTTATAGATCTAGTTCAACTATAGTGTAAAACTATTTGAACTAGAATGTAGAGCTAGTTCAACTCTAGTGTAAAATTATCTGAATTAGCTTGTAGAGCTAGTTCAACTCTAGTGCAAAATTATTTGAACTAGGTTATAGATCTAGTTCAACTTTAGTGTAAAATTATTTGAACTAGCTTGTAGAGCTAGTTCAATTCTAGTGTAAAA
>NC_057806.1:421616159-421621462 GCF_018294505.1 Triticum aestivum | reverse complement strand
ACTCTAGTGTAAAATTATCTGAACTAGCTTGTAGAGCTAGTTCAACTCTAGTGTAAAATTATTTGAACTAGGTTATAGATCTAGTTCAACTTTAGTGTAAAATTATTTGAACTAGCTTGTAGAGCTAGTTCAATTCTAGTGTAAAATTATTTGAACTAGATTGTAGAGCTAGTTCAACTCTAGTGTAAAATCATTTGAACTAGGTTATAGATCTAGTTCAACTATAGTGTAAAACTATTTGAACTAGAATGTAGAGCTAGTTCAACTCTAGTGTAAAATTATCTAAACTAGCTTGTAGAGTTATTTCAACTCTAGTGTAAAATTATTTGTACTAGGTTACAGAGCTAGTTCAACTATAGTGTAAAACTATTTGAACTAGATTGTAGAGCTAGTTCAACTCTAGTGTAAAATTATTTGAACTAGCTTGTAGATCTAGTTCAACTCTAGTGTAAAACTATTTGTGAACTAGCATGTAGAGCTTGCTCAACTCTAGTGTAAAATTATTTGTACTAGGTTATAGAGCTAGTTCAACTCTAGTGTAAAATTATTTGTACTAGGTTCTAGAGCTAGTTCTACTCTAGTAGAAAATTATTTAAACTACCTTGTAGAGCTAGTTCAACTCTAGTGTAAAATTATTTGAACTAGCTTGTAGAGCTAGTTCAAATCTAGTGTGAAATGATTTGTACTATCTTATAGAGCTACTTCAACTCTAGTGTAAAATTATTTGAATTAGCTTGTAGAGCTAGTTCAACTCTAGTGTAAAACTATTTGAACTAGACTGTAGAGCTAGTTCAACTCTAGTGTAAAATCATTTGTACTAGGTTATAGAGCTAGTTCTACTCTAGTGAAAAATTATTTGAACTAGCTTGTAGAGCTTGTTCAACTCTACAAGCTGTATAGCTAGTTCAACTCTAATGTAAAACTATTTGAACTAGGTTTTAGATCTTGTTCAACTTTAGTTTAAAATTATTTGAAGTAGCTTGTAGAGCTAGTTCAACTCTAGTGTAAAATTATTTGAACTAGCTTATTGAGCTATTTCAACTCTACTGTAAAATTATTTGTACTCGGTTATAGAGCTAGTTCAACTCTAGTGTAAAATTATTTGTACTAGGTTATAGAGCTAGTTCTACTCTAGTACAAAATATTTAAACTACCTTGTAGAGCTAGTTCAACTCTAGTGTAAAATTATTTGAACTAGCTTGTAGAGCTAGTTCAAATCTAGTCTGAAATTATGTGTACTATCTTATAGAGCTAGTTCAACTCTAGTGTAAAATAATTTGACCTAGCTTGTAGAGCTAGTCCAAATCTAGTGTAAAATTATTTGAACTAGCTTGTAGAGCTAGTTCAACTCTAGTGTAAAGTCATTTGTACTAGGTTATAGAGCTAGTTCAAGTCTAGAGTAAAATTATTTGTACTAGGTTATTCAGCTAGTTCTACTCTAGTGAAAAATTATTTGAACTAGCTTGTAGAGCTTGTTCAACTCTACAAGCTTGTATAGCTAGTTCAACTCCAGTGTAAAATTATTTGAACTAGCTTGTAGAGCTTGTTCAACTCTAGTGTAAAAATTTTTGAACTAGGTTATAAATCTAGTTCAACATTAGTGTAAAATTATGTTAACTAGCTTGTAGAGCTAGTTCAACTCTATTGTAAAATTATTTGAACTAGCTTGTAGAGCTAGTTCAAATCTAGTCTGAAATTATGTGTACTATCTTATAGAGCTAGTTAAACTCTAGTGTAAAATAATCTAAACTAGCTTGTAGAGCTAGTTCAAATCTAGTGTAAAATTATTTGAACTAGGTTATAGAGCTAGTTCAACTCTAGTGTAAAATCATTTGAACTAGGTTATAGAGCTAGTTCAACTCTAGTGTAAAATTATTTGTACTAGGTTATAGAGCTAGTTCTACTCTAGTGAAAAATTATTTGAACTAGCTTGTAGAGCTTGTTCAACTCTACAAGCTTGTATAGCTAGTTCAACTGCAGTGTAAAATTATTTGAACTAGCTTGTAGAGCTTGTTCAACTCTAGTGTAAATTTTTTTGAACTAGGTTATAAATCTAGTTCAACATTAGTGTAAAATTATTTTAACTAGCTTGTAGAGCTAGTTCAACTCTAGTGTAAAATTATTTGAACTAGCTTGTAGAGCTAGTTCAACTCTAGTGAAAATTATTTGAACTAGGTTATAGATCTAGTTCAACTCTAGTGTAAAACTATTTGAACTAGAATGTAGAGCTAGTTCAACTCTAGTGTAAAATTATGTGAACTAGCATGTAGAGCTAGTTCAACTCTAGTGTAAAATTATCTGAACTAGCTTGTAGAGCTAGTTCAACTCTACTGTAACATTATTTGAACTAGGTTATAGATCTAGTTCATCTTTAGTGTAAAATTATTTGAACTAGCTTGTAGAACTAGTTCAACTCTAGTGTAAAATTATTTGTACTAGGTTAAAGAGCTAGTTGAACTATAGTGTAAAACTATTTGAACTAGACTGTAGACCTAGTTCAACTCTAGTGTAAAATTATATGAACTAGCTTGTCCAACTTGTTTAACTCTAGTGTGAAATTATTTGTACTAGGTTATTGAGTGCTAGTTCAACACTAATGTAAAATTATTTGAACTAGCTTGTAGAGCTACTTCAATACTAGTGTAAAATTATTTGAACTAGCCTGTAGAGCTAGTTCAACTCTAGTGTAAAATTATTTGAACTAGCTTGTAGAGCTAGTTCAACTCTAGTGTAAAATTATTTGAACTATCTTGTAGAGCTAGTTCAAATCTAGTGTGAAATTATGTGTACTAGGTTATAGAGCTAGTTCAACTCTAGTGTAAAATTATTTGAACTAGCTTGTAGAGCTAGCTCAACTCTAGTTTAAAATCATTTGTACTAGGTTATAGAGCTAGTTAAAGTCTAGTGTAAAATTATTTCTACTAGGTTATAGAGCTAGTTCTACTCTAGTGAAAAATTATTTGAACTAGCTTATATAGCTTGTTCAACTCTACAAGCTTGTATAGCTAGTTCAACTCCAGTGTAAAATTATTTGAACTAGCTTGTAGAGATTGTTCAACTCTAGTGTAAATTTTTTTGAACTAGGTTACAAATCTAGTTCAACATTAGTGTAAAATTATTTTAACTAGCTTGTAGAGCTAGTTCAACTCTAGTGTAAAATTATTTGAACTAGCTTGTAGAGCTAGTTCAACTCTAGTGAAAATTATTTGAACTAGGTTATAGCTCTAGTTCAACTATAGTGTAAAACTATTTGAACTAGAATGTAGAGCTAGTTCAACTCTAGTGTAAAATTATCTGAACTAGATTGTAGAGCTAGTTCAACTCTAGTGTAAAATTATTTGAACTAGGTTATAGATCTAGTTCAACTATAGTGTAAAACTATTTGAACTAGAATGTAGAGCTAGTTCAACTCTAGTGTAAAATTATCTAAACTAGCTTGTAGAGGTATTTCAACTCTAGTGTAAAATTATTTGTACTAGGTTATAGAGCTAGTTCAACTATAGTGTAAAACTATTTGAACTAGATTGTAGAGCTAGTTCAACTCTAGTGTAAAATTATGTGAACTAGCTTGTAGAGCTAGTTCAACTCTAGTGTAAAATTATCTGAACTAGCTTGTAGAGCTAGTTCAACTCTAGTGTAACATTATTTGAACTAGGTTATAGATCTAGTTCATCTTTAGTGTAAAATTATTTGAACTAGCTTGTAGAGCTAGTTCAATTCTAGTGTAAAATTATTTGAACTAGATTGTAGAGCTAGTTCAACTCTAGTTTAAAATTATTTGAACTAGATTATAGAGCTAGTTCAACTATAGTGTAAAACTATTTGAACTAGATTGTAGAGCTAGTTCAACTCTAGTGTAAAATTATTTGAACTAGCTTGTAGACCTAGTTCAACTCTAGTGTAAAACTATTTGTGAACTAGCTTGTAGAGCTAGGTCAACCCTAGTGTAAAACTATTTGTACTAGGTTATAGAGCTAGTTCATCTCTAGTGTAAAATTATTTGTACTAGGTGATAGAGCTAGTTCTACTCTAGTGTAAAATTATTTGTACTAGGTTATAGAGATAGTTCTACTCTATTGAAAAATTATTTGAACTAGCGTGCAGAGCTTGTTCAACTCTACAAGCTGTATAGCTAGTTCAACTCTAGTGTAAAATTATTTGAACTAGCTAGTAGAGCTAGTTAAACTCTAGTGTAAAATAATTTGAACTAGCTTGTAGAGCTAGTTCAACTCTAGTGTAAAATTATTTGTACTAGGTTAAAGAGCTAGTTCAACTATAGTGTAAAACTATTTGAACTAGACTGTAGACCTAGTTCAACTCTAGTGTAAAATTATATGAACTAGCTTGTCCAGCTTGTTTAACTCTAGTGTGAAATTATTTGTACTAGGTTATTGAGTGCTAGTTCAACACTAATGTAAAATTATTTGAACTAGCTTGTAGAGCTACTTCAATACTAGTGTAAAATTATTTGAACTAGCCTGTAGAGCTAGTTCAACTCTAGTGTAAAATTATTTGAACTAGCTTGTAGAGCTAGTTCAACTCTAGTGTAAAATTATTTGAACTATCTTGTAGAGCTAGTTCAAATCTAGTGTGAAATTATGTGTACTAGGTTATAGAGCTAGTTCAATTCTAGTGTAAAATTATTTGAACTAGCTTGTAGAGCTAGTTCAACTCTAGTGTGAAATTTTTTGTACTAGGTTATTGAGAGCTAGTTCAACACTAGTGTAAAATTATTTGAACTAGCTTGTAGAGCTACTGCGACACTCGTGTAAAATTATTTGAACTAGCTGGTAGAGCTAGTTCAACTCTAGTGTAAAATTATTTGAACTATCTTGTAGAGCTAGTTCAACTCTAGTGTAGAATTACATGAACTAGCTTGTAGAGCTATTTCAAATCTAGTGTGAAATTATGTGTACCATGTTATAGAGCAAGTTCAACGCTAGTGTAAAATTATTTGAACTAGCTTGTAGAGCTAGTTCAACTCTAGTGTAAAATTATTTGTACTAGGTTATAGAGCTAGTTCAACTCTAGTGTAAAACTATTTTAACTAGACTGTAGAGCTAGTTCAACTCTAGTGTAAAATCATTTGTACTAGGTTATAGAGCTAGTTCTACTCTAGTGTAAAATTATTTGTACTAGGTTATAGAGCTAGTTCTACTCTAGTGAAAAATTATTTGAACTAGCTTGTAGAGCTTGTTCAACTCTACAAGCTTGTATAGCTAGTTCAACTGCAGTGTAAAATTATTTGAACTAGCTTGTAGAGCTTGTTCAACTCTAGTGTAAATTTTTTTGAACTAGGTTAT
>NC_057806.1:421609259-421616149 GCF_018294505.1 Triticum aestivum | reverse complement strand
CTAGTGTAAAATTATTTGAACTAGCTTGTAGAGCTAGTTCAACTCTAGTGTAAAATTATTTGTACTAGGTTATAGAGCTAGTTCAACTCTAGTGTAAAACTATTTTAACTAGACTGTAGAGCTAGTTCAACTCTAGTGTAAAATCATTTGTACTAGGTTATAGAGCTAGTTCTACTCTAGTGTAAAATTATTTGTACTAGGTTATAGAGCTAGTTATACTCTAGTGCAAAATTATTTGAACTAGCTTGTAGAGCTTGTTCAACTCTACAAGCTTGTATAGCTAGTTCAACTCTAGTATAAAATATTTTAACTAGCTTGTAGAGCTAGTTCAACTCTAGTGTAAAAATATTTGAACTAGGTTATAGATCTAGTTCAACTTTAGTGTAAAATTATTTGAACTAGCTTGTAGAGCTAGTTCAACTCTAGTGTAAAATTATTTGAACTAGCTTGTATAGCTATTTCAAATCTAGTGTAAAATTATTTGTACTAGGTTATAGAGCTAGTTCTACTCTAGTGTAAAATTATTTGAACTAGCTCGTATAGCTAGTTCAAATCTAGTGTAAAATTATTTGAACTAGCTAGTAGAACTAGTTCAACTCGAGTGTAAAATTATTTGTTCTATGTTATAGGGCTAGTTTGTCGGGGGACTAATCCACGAACACCTATGGGACCGGCGGACCAAGTCCCTTTCGGTTCGGCGGGGGCGGAGGTCGCACGAAGAGCGGATCGAGGCGAAGCACACGAGCAGTTTACCTAGGTTCTGGCCGCACGGATGCGTAAAACCCTACTCATGCTTTGTGGTTTGTATTGAGTTCTTGCTCGGGAGCGCGGAGTTCTACAGTACACCCCAGCAGCTAACGAGACCGAGCGTGAGTGTTCTCTTTTTTTCGAACCCCCCTCTACGTTGCACATGGGCCTCCTTTTATATGCTCAAGGGGTCACCGACAGGTGGCAACGGAGACAAAGGGTAAAAATGGAAAGGTGCTGCGGTAGGTACAGCTACCTGCTATAGTGTATCATACCTAACCCTGACGGCAGGGGACAAGGGCATTAAATGCCCGTCTGTGTCGCCTAAACAGTGCAAAAGGGACCGTCAGGGACGCCACCGCTTGCCACGATGGCAATCTTGTCAGCGCCGCTCGCCACTGCGCACCGCTGGCTGCACAGCCTCCCGCCACGCACGCCTGGAAGGGTCCCAGAGCGACACGTTGGTGGATGTGCTGGAGCGCGGGCACAGAGTGGTGGCTTGCCGCGGCAAGGCCTTGCCGCGGTTGTTGTCTTGTCGCGTCCGGGAGCTTGTCGCTCATCGGGCCTTGCCGGGACGCGAGGTGCGCCGCGGCAAGTTCCTTGAGATGCCTTGGGTGGCCTTCCCGGCAAGCTCCTCTTGCCGGGGTCTTGTCTCCTTAAGCGCCTTGCCTTGGTTGGCCTTCCCGGCAAGCTCCTCTTGCCGGGGTCTTCTGGTGTCTTGGTTTGGATACTTTGTTCTTGAATGGCTCCAAAGGAACCACGGAGGACCTTGGCGGTCACCCGGCAAGCCTTGTCGCGGGATGCTGCGACTGCCCGTTGTTGGTGTACTAGAGTAGGGGTACCCTATTACCCCGAACTCGTGCACGGGCAGTTGCAGCGCCCCGCGGCAAGGCTTGCCGGGTGACCGCCAGGACCCACCGTGGTTCCCTTGAAGACCATTCAAGAACAAAGTATTCAACTCGAGGCCCCGGCAAGAGGAGCTTGCCGGGAAGGACAACCGAGACCCCGACAAGAGGAGCTTGCCGGGAAGGCCAACCAAGGCCCCGGCAAGAGGAGCTTGCCGGGAAGAGACAAGACCCCGGCAAGAGGAGCTTGCCGGGAAGGCCACTCAAGACATACCAAGAAAGCTTGCTGCGACGCGCCCTGCGTCCCGGCAAGATCCGGCGAGCGACAAGCTTCCGGATGCGACAAGACGACGGCCGCGGCAAGGAGCTTGCCGCGGGAAACCCCCACTGTGTGCCCGCGCTCCAGCTCACCTGCTAACGTGTCGCTCTGGGACTCTCCCAGAGCGCACGTGGCGGGAGGCCGTGCAGCTAGGGGTACGTGGTGGCAAGCGGAGATGAAGAGAAGCCCATCGTGGCAAATGGTGGCACTCCTAACGGTCACCTTTTGCACTGTTTAGGAGACTCAGATAGGCATTTAATGCCCTTGTCCCCTGCCGTCAGAGTTAGGTAGGGTGCACTGTATCCACAGTAGCGGTAGCTATACCTACCACATCCTTTCCATTTTTGCCCTTCTTGTCTACGTTGCCCCCTGTCGGTGACCCCTTGAGTATAAAAGGAGGCCCAAGCGCAACGTAGAAAGGGTTCCGCAGGTCGGGGAGTTCAGAGACTCGGCTAGCTCGGCTCGTTCAACCCCAGAGACACTCTTACGCTCAGTCTAGCAGTGTCCATCGCTCCTGAGCAAGAATCCAATATACACAAACAAGCAGCAGTAGGGTTTTACGCATCTGTGCGGCCCGAAGCTGGGTAAAAATCCCCCCGCGTGCACTGCCTCGATCCGCTCTTTGTGCGCTCTCCGCCCCCCACCGAACCGAAAAGGGGCCCTGTCCCCATAGGTGTTGGCGGGAATCAGCATCGCCCGCCGGCATCTCTGGCGCGCCAGGTAGGGGGGCGTCGAGATCGTGCGAACCCGATCCGGCGTGCACACATCCTAGATCTTCATCGCCTTCATCAACATGCCACCGAAGAAGAAGAATTCGGAGGCAGCCGTTCCGTCCGCGTCGCTTCCACCGCCTCCGGAGCGAACAGATGGTGGAATGGACGACGGCGGAGGAATGGGCGCCGATGAGGGTGCCCACAGCGCTGCCAAGTCCAAGGACAAGGCGGCACAGACCTCGGCGTCCATGCGCGCTCCGCGTCTCTCTCAAGAGGAGCGGGACCAGCAGCTTCATAGCGTCCGCAGCGCCATACGTCCGCTGACCCAAGATCAAGCTGGTGGTTCACGCGGCGCTCAAGACCAACATGCACGCCAACATGCTTGCCCCAGCGAGGTACGGTCACCGGGACGGGACGCTGCTTCTTCTAACTTGGTTAGGAGTCCGAGCACGCCCCTCTCCTCGCACCGTTCACCTCTGCCGCCCACCACCCTAGCAGAAGCCTTGGCGCGGGCCCAACTGCTCCTAGACTATCCTCTGACGGCGAACAAGACCGACGAATGGAGGGCCACTATCCAGAGCCTCATCGGCTTCGCTAACGGCGACACTACGCGGCAACCAAGCATCTCGCTGCCACGGCAGGACAACCAGACGCGAGCCGATGGCAACAAGATGGAGGGAGGTGCGACTTCCATGCACTCTCCACTATGAAGGCCAAAATCGCCGACTTGCCGGGTCCACCCCAACAGCGGCTCCACCGCGTCGTCGGACCCACGAGCTCGTCGCGACCAGCGCCAAGTTCTCCATGAACGGCAAAAAGAAGACGCTCGAACCCGCATCGAGCGCCGAAGAGTAGCGCGACGTCAATCCGACAAGTGCGCTGGGCTCTCTGTTGACATGCATGCGCCAGGGGAACCAGGCGATCTATCGTACGCGGTAGGTTGTCCTGCGTTCACCCGTGAGCTGCGGCAAGTCCAGTGGCCCAGCACAAAAAATTTCAAGCCAGACGTGCCGGAGAAGTACGACGGCAAGACGCATCCGTCGGAGTTCCTCGGCATCTACACCATTGCGGTGCAAGCTGCCGGGGGACGAGATGACAAGATCCTTGCCAACTACTTCCCGCTGGTGCTCAAGCCCAATGTCAGATCCTGGCTCATGCACTCGCCGGACAACTCCATATCTTCCTGGGCTGATCTATGCCATCAGTTTGTCGGCGCCTTTATAGGCGGCCACAAGCCACATGGCCAAGAGAGCGATCTTCATCTACTCGCCCTGAAGGAAGGAGAGCCACTGCGCAAGTACATTCAAAGATTCAGCCGTGTACAGCACAACACCCCAGACGTCCACCCCGCCGCAATCATTAGCGCATTCCATCAGAACTGCGAAATCGAAGGATGAGGGAGGAGATGGCGATGTGTAAGATCAGAGACGTCAGCGAGCTTTATGCCCTGGCTGACAAGTGTGCACGCGCTGAAGAGGGGAGGAGGCTCCCCGGAGAGAGTACAGGGGCAGGGGGATCTGACAGTGAGGATGCCGCCCCGGCGAGGAAAGGCCGGCGGCGGAACTACAAAAGGAATAAGGGTAAGGAAGTGCTAGCTGTTGAGCAGACCGGCAACGGAGGTGGCGCCAAGGAAGCTAAGGCTGGTGGCTCCGACAAGGAGGCCCATCCTGTGGCGGCCGCCGACAAGAAGGACAGCTCCGGCAGGCAGTATTGCAAGATTCACCGCACCAAGGGTCACGATCTCCAGAACTGCAAAAAGGTCGAACAGCTTGCTGAGCAGCAGAAGGCTGAGTACGAGCGACGCGACAAAGAGAAGGCTGTCGGTGTACTAGAGTAGGGGTACCCTATTACCCCGAACTCGTGCACGGGCAGTTGCAGCCCCCCCGCGGCAAGGTTTGCCGGGTGACCGCCAGGACCCTCCGTGGTTCCCTTAAAGACCATTCAAGAACAAAGTACTCAAGCCAAGGCCCCGGCAAGAGGAGCTTGCCGGGAAGGCCAACCAAGGCCCCGGCAAGGGAAGCTTACCGGGAAGAGACGAGACCCCGGCAAGAGGAGCTTGCCGGGAAGACCACGCAAGACATACCAAGAAAGCTTGCCGCGACGCGCCCTGCATCCCGGCAAGATCCGGCGAGCGACAAGCTTACGGAAGCGACAAGACGACGGCTGCGGCAAGGAGCTTGCCGCGGGAAACTCCCCCCGTGTGCCCGCGCTCCAGCTCACCTGCTAATGTGTCGCTCTAGGACTCTTCCAGAGTGCACGTGGCGGGAGGCCGTGCAGCTCGGGGTACGTGGGGGCAAGCGGAGATGAAGAGAAGCCCATCGTGGCAAACGGTGGCGCTCCTAACGGTCACCTTTTGCACTGTTTAGGAGACTCAGACAGGCATTCAATGCCCTTGTCCCCTGCCGTCAGAGTTAGGTAGGGTACACTGTATCCACAGTAGCGGTAGCTATACCTACCACATCCTTTTTCCGTTTTTACCCTTCCTGTCTGCGTTGCCCCCTGTCGGTGACCCCTTGAGTATAAAAGGAGGCCCAAGGGCAATGTAGGAGGGGTTCCGCATTTCGGGAACTCAGAAGAACACTCTCACGCTCAGTCTGGCAGCGTCCATCGTTCCTGAGCAAGAATCTAATATACACAAACAAGCAGCAGTAGGGTTTTACGCATCCGTGCGGCCCGAAGCTGGGTAAAAATCGCCCCGCGTGCACTGCCTCGATCCGCTCTTTGCGTGCTCTCCGCCCCCCATCGAACCGAAAGGGGCCCTGTCCCCATAGGTGTTGGCGGGAATCAGCATCGCCCCCGGCATCTCTGGCGCGCTAGGTAGGGGGGGCGTCAAGATCGCGCGAACCCGATCCGGCGTGCACGCAAAGCTAGATCTTCATCGTCATGGCTCCCGAGGAGTGGGCGAGCAAAAGAATAGCGCCAGTGCGGCAACAGAAAAAGCTAAGTCATGCAAATTTTAGATATTTCCTTTCTATATAAGGTTATCCGCCTCGGAGATCTTGTTCTTTGTATGAAAAACCTATGCGCGGAGGAATCAACTCGTAGCTAGCCGCGCCCTTACTTTGTTTCAAGTCCGCTCAACAACTTAAGCGAGCTGCTAGCACCCTTACTTTGCTTCGAGTCCGCTCAACAATCTTAAGTGAGCCGCTAGCGCCCTTACTTTGTTTTCGAGTCCGCTCAACAACTTAAGCGAGCTGCAGCTAGTTGCGACGAGATTACTTGTCGGTAGCGACCCCGCCAGCAGGCTGCTGAAGTTCCGCACTCGGCGCTCGCGGCAAGGGTGCCTCCACCGGCAAGTTTCCCTAGAAAGCGTAGGGTGGACGTACAAAGAAGGGTTGAACAGGAAAATAGCATGCGTTATTTACTTAAGATTTCTGCACGGACCTGTGTGCCAAGGAGCCTTCTCGGGACTAGTTGCGCTCCATGATTGCCTCGAGTCCGCTCGGCAACTTGTGCGGTTGCGCTAGAACCAAGAAGGTAAACCTTTCCGAGAGGCGTTGTTCCCGAATAGCCGCTAAGGGCCCGTTCCCTCAAGCGCTATTGGCTGGATCATACGCACCGGAAAGCATTCCGGCAGGCACAGGGAATATGCAGCAAAAGTCGAAATTCGCAAGCAAGTTGAGTGCACTTCGGATGCTAATCACTTGCTATGTTTGAACGCAGTTATGGCCCGGGGGCTGGCAACGCCCTTAAGGCCAATATCTCCGGCGTCAAGAATGACGACGCTCTTCGCCATAAGCCTTTCCGGCAACGATCCTGCCGAGAGCCGGTGTCAAGAGCGACGAAGTTCTTCGCCCAAAGTCTTCCTGGCAACCAGCTTGCCGGAAGCTGGCATCGAGAACGTCAAAGTTCTCTGCTGAAAATGAAAGTCTTCCTGGCAACCAGCTTGCCGGAAGCCGGCATCGAGAACGTCAAAGTTCTCTGCTGAAGATAAAAGTCTTCCTGGCAACCAGCTTGCCGGAAGCCGGCATCGAGAACGTCAAAGTTCTCTGCTGAAAATGAAAGTCTTCCTGGCAACCAGCTTGCCGGAAGCCGGCATCGAGAACGTCAAAGTTCTCTGCTGAAAATGAAAGTCTTCCTAGCAACCAGCTTGCCGGAAGCCGGCATCGAGAATGTCAAAGTTCTCTGCTGAAGATAAAAGTCTTCCTGGCAACCAGCTTGCCGGAAGCCGGCATCGAGAACGTCAAAGTTCTCTGCTGAAAATGAAAGTCTTCCTGGCAACCAGCTTGCCGGAAGCCTACATCGAGAACGTCAAAGTTCTCTGCT
>NC_057806.1:421516513-421608571 GCF_018294505.1 Triticum aestivum | reverse complement strand
CTTCCTGGCACCCAGCTTGCCGGAAGCCGGCATCGAGAATGTCAAAGTTCTCTGCTGAAAATGAAAGTCTTCCTGGCACCCAGCTTGCCGGAAGCCGGCATCGAGAACGTCAAAGTTCTCTGCTGAAAATGAAATTCTTCCTGGCACCCAGCTTGCCGGAAGCCGGCATCGAGAACATCAAAGTTCTCTGCTGAAAATAAAAGTCTTCCTGGCAGCCAGCTTGCCGGAAGCCAGCATCGAGAACGTCAAAGTTCTCTGCTGAAGATAAAAGTCTTCCTGGCAACCAGCTTGCCGGAAGCCTGCATCGAGAACGTCAAAGTTCTCTGCCGAAGATGAAAGTCTTCCTGGCAACCAGCTTGCCGGAAGCCGGCATCGAGAACGTCAAAGTTCTCTGCTGAAGATAAAAGCCTTCCCGGCAGGCCAGTATCGCTGGGGGCTATGAGTGCCAAGAATCGTCCACGGCAAATCAGAGTTGCCAGGGGCTGCACTATCAGATAAGTTTTTTTGTCCCTCATCATGCATCCTCTTATGGACTGGGGAAAGCAAACCCACGTTCCTCCCCGGAAACTGCCGTGCTCCCCCGACTCTAGGCCCTGGGGCTAGTCCTCGGGGCCAAGATTGGTCGTAGTCGCGGCAGCAAAGGGATGGAACGAGGATACCGCACCACCTCGTTCCTATCTCCGTCAAAAGCGTGAGAAAGGTCGAGCGACGTGGGAAGGCGGCAGGGTCTGTTGCCGGGAGAGAAATTGTCTGTCTGAGGGATACCAAGGATTTGTTCCTTGGCGTGGGTTTAACTCGCGAGACAAATAACCCGGTAAACATTCCCTTTTCATTAAAAACATCCCACTCAGGTACAGTCCATAGAGGATGAAAAACATGAAAGAGAGGATTACAAGTTCTAGATACAGCTAAGGCCCAAAGGCTTACAAACTAAAAAGATAAGATGCCCGTAATCCCTTTCCTGTCCCCCTTTTCAGGAGGCAGGTCAAGGAGGCGAAAAGGGCAAAAGGAGTGCCTAGGCGAGCTACGGGTGCCAGAAGACACCAAGGGAACATCCCGGGGGCCATCCAAAGGCTGAACGGTGACGGCGACGCCGGAAGCGGGGCTCGAAGACAGGGCGACGGGACGTCAGCACGCTGTCGAGGGCACCACGCCCCCGTACTCCGGCTTGACGGCCTTGTCGCCCGCACTCTTCCCCTTCCGCGGCCTCCCTACGCCAGCCGCCCAAGGAGACGACCCCGGCGAGTTCAAGAAGCCAGTGACGCGGATGATGGGGTCGCCGGTGCCACGCAAGGCGGCGCCCGACGCCTAGTCGGACCCGCTACTCCGCCGCCCGCTACCCTCGTCGTCGCTATCGCTCCCCTCCTCATCGCTCTCGCTCGAGGAGGAGCCTTCGCTGTCGGAGGAGCTGTCCACGCAGCACTTCGACCGAGTGCCGAAGCACCCGAAGGCCTTGACGGAGAGGAGATCACCCTCCATCAACTTAAAATGGAGGGTAAACCCCTCCGTCAAGCTGTGGATGCGGGCGAACGTCTTCCACCCTCGATCAAGATACATCACATTAGGGGCTGGGAATGCAACGCGGACTCGCGTGCCGCTGATCCCACAGCCCCTCATGTGCAGCCTCAGCGTCTTGGGCGGCTCCACTTCCATCGCGCGCGCAAACGGAGCAGGAAGACGGAGGCGACGACGAGGCGCCCGGCGCAGCCTAACGAAGAACTCGCAAGGGTCGTCCCCTATATGGACCGCCATGGGGGGAGAAGCCACCGGCGGAGGTGAAGCTGACGTTCCGCCCCGTCCGCCTCTTCCCCGAGCGCCTCGACCCCGTCCTCGACCTCGTCCGCGGCCTCGCCCCCTCCCTCTTCCCCTCATGGCTGGCTCTGCCACCACAGGCGTGGAAGAGGGAGAGATGCGCTGTCGGGCGGCAACCCTCGCCGCCACCGATGAAGGGCCTGGGTTCCCTTTCTCCATGGCAGAGGAGAGAAAGGGGAGCCGACAAAGGGCAGGGAGTCGGGGCCGACCCGCTCGCGACGGCCCAGTTTCCCACTCCACCGTCCGTTACCCCAAACGCATGGGGGACGCGTGGCAGGGGTGCAGAACTGAGGCGACAGATGAGGCGGCATCGTTCCACCCCGTGAACGCGGGGAGTGGACGTCCTGAAAACCACGCACCGGCTCCGTCCAGTAAATACACCACGCCCTCGCACCTACCCCCGTTTAAGGAGGCGGGCGTGAACCACCTCCATCATCACGGCCTGACGCATGCTCGGGAGGCTTAGCCCCACGCACGCCTCCCACGATCTCCCCCAAGACGCCGCATTTGACGCGTGCTGTTCTGGGCGTGCGCGGTGGAAGCGGAGTTAGATTCGGCGTGACCTAGGCCGCGCGTGCCCGTGCACTATTTTGGGCCTGGCCCAACAGCGCTTGGCACCGTGTATGGCCCAGGCCCGGGGGCTCCTGTCGGTGTACTAGAGTAGGGGTACCCTATTACCCCGAACTCGTGCACGGGCAGTTGCAGCCCCCCCGCGGCAAGGTTTGCCGGGTGACCACCAGGACCCTCCGTGGTTCCCTTAAAGACCATTCAAGAACAAAGTACTCAAGCCAAGGCCCCGGCAAGAGGAGCTTGCCGGGAAGGCCAACCAAGGCCCCGGCAAGGGGAGCTTACCGGGAAGAGACGAGACCCCGGCAAGAGGAGCTTGCCAGGAAGACCACGCAAGACATACCAAGAAAGCTTGCCGCGACGCGCCCTGCGTCCCGGCAAGATCCGGCGAGCGACAAGCTTCCGGAAGCGACAAGACAACGGCTGCGGCAAGGAGCTTGCCGCGGGAAACTCCCACCGCGTGCCCGCGCTCCAGCTCACCTGCTAACGTGTCGCTCTGGGACTCTCCTAGAGCGCACGTGGCAGGAGGCCGTGCAGCTAGGGGTACGTGGCGGCAAGCGGAGATGAAGAGAAGCCCATCGTGGCAAACGGTGGCGCTCCTAACGGTCACCTTTTGCACTGTTTAGGAGACTCAGACAGGCATTTAATGCCCTTGTCCCCTGTCGTCAGAGTTAGGTAGGGTACACTGTATCCATAGTAGCGGTAGCTATACCTACCACATCCTTTTTCCGTTTTTACCCTTCCTGTCTGCGTTGCCCCCTGTCGGTGACCCCTTGAGTATAAAAGGAGGCCCAAGGGCAACGTAAGAGGGGTTCCGCATTTCGGGAACTCAGAAGAACACTCTCACGCTCAGTCTGGCAGCGTCCATCGCTCCTGAGCAAGAATCTAATATACACAAACAAGGAGCAATAGGGTTTTACGCATCCGTGCGGCCCGAAGCTGGGTAAAAATCGCCCCGCGTGCACTGCCTCGATCCGCTCTTTGCGCGCTCTCCGCCCCCCACCGACCCGAAAGGGGCCCTGTCCCCATAGGTGCTGGCGGGAATCAGCATCGCCCCCGGCAAAGGCCCAGGAAAGAACTGGTGAATCCGGCAAGAAACGCCCCGGCCGGGGGGGACGCCGCGGCAAGGCCAAGCAGCGGCAAGGAGACAGACCTCCCCGCGGCCGTGACAAGGATGAAGATGACGACGATGACGAAGACGTGGATGATGATGAGGCCGATGAGCAGGAATTTCAGAAAGCCACAGAGGTCCTGTGCATTGACGGTGGCGCCTCTCTGCATACTTTGCACCGCCAGCTAAAACAGTGGATGCGGGAAGTGAATGCAGCAGAGCCATCCATAGAGTCATGCAAGCCCCTGAAATGGTCCAGCACGCCTATCATCTTCGACGTTGGGGATCACCCTGATCGCGTAACTATGGTCGGGTGCTTGCCGATGTTGGTCTCACCGACTATCCGCAACCTCAAGGTCACAAAGATGCTAGTTGACGGCGGGGCCGGCTTGAATCTCATCTCCTCCGCGGTCCTTCACAAACTTCATATCCCTGACAGTGAGCTCGAAGAGACCGGGACATTCCAAGGAATCAACCCGGGGATGAGCAAGCCGAAAGGGAAGATCACGCTGCCGGTCACATTTGGCAGCGAGCTGAATTTTAGAACTGAGAGGGTCACGTTTGACGTTGCCGATATTCCATTGCCCTACAATGGGATCCTGGGCCGTCCAGCGCTCGCCAAGTTTATGGCAGCCTCTCACTACGCATACAACGTGCTCAAAATGCCAGGCCCAATAAGTGTCATCTCTGTCCCCGGCAACAGGAAGGATGCCCTTATCTGCACCGACAAGATCTACCGGGAAGCCGCAGCCGCAGCTGATCACCATACACTTGCCACTGAAGCTCCCGGGGAGAAGAAGAAGGCCAAGTTCGGCAAGAGCTCTAATGCCCACTCCGGCAAGCGCACCTCTTCGGAGTGTTGCGCTACCGTCGAGGACGCACCATCGAACTCCACCAGCAAGTGCAAGAAGACGATGGCAGCTCCACCCGAGACCAAGAAGGTGTCCGCCAAGGAGGACGGCACTGGTGGTACCTTCACCATCAGTGCCACGCTTCACCCCAAATAGGAAAGCATGCTTGTTGCTTTCCTCCGGGCGAATGTCGACGTGTTTGCATGGCATCCGTCTGATATCCCCGGTGTTCCCAGGAGAGTAATCGAGCACCACCTTGCCGTCTGTCCTCATGCGCGGCCCGTCAAACAGAGAGTCAGGAAGCAAGCGGTGGAGCGCTAAGAGTTCATTGCAGAAGAAATCAGGAAATTGGAAGTAGCAGGCCTTGTTAGAGGAGTGCTCCATCCCACGTGGCTGGTCAATCCTGTAGTCATGCGCAAGGCGAACGGGAAATGGAGGCTTTGTATAGACTTCACTGATGTCAATAAAGCTTGTCCCACAGATCCATTTCCCTTGCCACGCATTGACCAGATTGTTGACTCCACAGCTGGATGTGATTTGCTTTCATTTCTTGATGCGTATTCAGGATACCATCAAATCTTCATGGCAGAAGAGGATGAGGAGAAAACCGCATTTATCACCCCTTGTGGCACATACTGTTTTGTACGAATGCCCTTTGGGTTGAAGAATGCTGGTTCAACATTTGCAAGAGTAGTCCACGTCGCCTTTGAGCCACAGATACACAGAAATGTGGAAGCCTACATGGATGATATAGTGGTCAAGAGCAAGGACAAGGCTACCCTGATTCAAGATTTAGAAGAAACTTTTGCAAATCTGCGCAAGATCAACCTCAAGCTCAACCCCGAGAAGTGCGTGTTTGGAGTCCCTTCCGGCAAGATTCTCGGGTTCTTTGTATCTCAGCGGGGAATTGAAGCCAACCCCGACAAGATTAAGGCCATCGAGCAGATTGAAGCACCGAAGCGCGTCAAGGATGTGCGAAGGCTTGCCGGTTGCGTGGCTGCTCTCAGCAGGTTTATCTCTAAGTCTGCTGAGCGCGCCCTGCCATTTTTCAAAATATTGAAAAAGGCAGGTCCAATGAAATGGACTCCGGAAGCGGAGGCTGCGCTACAGGACTTGAAGAGGTACCTGTCTTCCACTCCAATACATGTCGCACCTAAGCCACAAGAGAAGTTGCTGCTGTACCTAGCGGCAACCAATCAAGTGGTTAGTGCTGCGTTAGTAGCGGAGAGGGAGGCGGATGATGAGCCGGCAATCGCAGCAAGTGAATCCAACGACAAGCAGGGGGCTTCTCCAACAAGTTCTGGTCCGGCAAGCTCTGGTCCCGACGAAGAAGAATCTGCGCAGATGTGCAAGGACGTGCAGAAGAAGGTGGTGCAGTGCCCAGTTTACTTTGTCAGCTCCCTTCTCCAGGGGGCTAGGTCGAGATACTCTGGTGTGCAAAAACTGCTTTTCTGCCTTCTCATGGCCTCGAGAAAGCTGCGCCATTACTTCCAGGCACACGAGATCACAGTCGTCACTCGCTTTCCACTGAAAAGGATACTGCAGAATCCAGATGCAACAGGCAGGATTGTCGAGTGGGCCTTGGAACTGTCAAGCTTTGGCCTCAAGTTTGAGAGCACTACAACTATCCAAAGCAGGGCATTGGCAGAGTTCATAGCAGAGTGGACGCCAACTCCAGATGAAGAAATTCCGGAGACGAGCATCCCCGTCATGGAGACAAGCAAAGAGTGGCTGATGTACTTTGATGGTGCCTTCTCGCTGCAAGGCGCCGGTGCTGGCGTGCTGCTTATCGCACCCACCGGAGAGCACCTCAAATACATAGTCCAGATGCACTTTCCCAAAGAGCAAGCAACCAACAATACTGCAGAGTATGAAGGATTGCTTGCCGGTCTTAGAATAGCAGCCGACCTTGGGATCAAGAAGGTCATAATCAGGGGTGACTCGCAGCTTGTCGTCCGCCAAGTGAACAAGAACTACCAGAGCCCGTTGATGGAAGCATATGTTGATGAAGTGAGGAATCTAGAAGAGCGCTTTGACGGCCTGCAAATGGAGCATATCCCAAGAGCTCAGAATGACATTGCTGATGGCCTGTCGAAATGCGCTGCACTAAAGTTGCCTTTGGAACCAGGGATCTTTGTGCTCAAGCTGACTCAGCCTTCCGTGGCACCATCAACTGGACAGAATAAAAAGAGGCAGTTGGTTTCAGGTGACTACTTTCCGGCAGAGCACCCCGAAGCCGCCGCCAAGAAAGTCCCCAAGATCAACGCCAATGATGCTGAGGGGCAGTCTGCTCCGGCAAACCTTGTGGTTTGTTCCGTCGAAGCAAACGCTCCCGACAAGTTTTGCTCCGGCAAGCTTGCCGGGGAACATCACGCTCCGGCAGAATCACAGGTTCTTGCCGTAGAAGCGGATGTTCCCGCAGCAACAGGTATGCCTTTAGTCCTTGTTGTCGAGCCGCAAGCTCCAGCATGGGCGCAGCCGATTGTCCGTTTCCTCCAGACAGGAGAGCTTCCTGAAGAGCAAGAAGAAGCTGAAAAAGTAGCCCGGCAGTCAAGTATGTACAAGTTTGTCGACAGCACACTGTACAGAATAAGACTCAACAGAGTGAAATTGAAGTGCATTCGCCGGGAAGATGGGCAAGAGCTGTTGGCAGAGATACATGGAGGCATATGTGGTCACCACATTGGCGCAACAGCACTTGTCGGCAAAGCATTCCGACAAGGCTTCTTCTGGCCGACAGCCCTCCAGGATGCAACTGCACAAGTAACCAAGTGTGAAGCGTGCCAGTTCCATTCCAAACAGATACACCAGCCAGCTCAAGCTCTCAAGATGATCCCTTTATCCTGGCCATTTTCGGTCTGGGGGCTCGACATCCTCGGCCCCTTCCCCCGAGCTATCGGGGGCTTTGAGTTCTTGTACGTTGCAATCGACAAGTTCACAAAGTGGCCCGAAGTGGAACCAGTGAGGAAGGTGACAGCACAGTCAGCAATCAAGTTCTTCAGGTCGATTGTTTGCCATTTCGGGATCCCAAACAGGATCATCACCGACAACGGCACGCAATTTACGAGCCGCACCTTCATGCAGTACGTCCAAGATCTTGGCACCAAGATCTGCTTCGCTTCTGTTGCTCATCCAAGAAGCAACGGTCAAGCAGAGAGGGCAAATGCTGAAGTGCTGCGAGGCCTCAAGACCAGAACTTCCGACAAACTGCACAAGCACGGAAGAAACTAGATCGAGGAGCTACCGGTGGTTCTTTGGTCGATCAGAACGACGCCAAATCGAGCCACTGGCCAGACACCCTTCGCTCTAGTCTATGGAGCGGAGGCAGTTCTCCCCACGGAACTCGTATACAGATCACCTCGAGTACTCGCTTATGATGAGCTCGAGCAAGAGCAGCTGCACCAAGATGACGCGCTGCTCCTTGAGGAAGACCTCTCCAGGCTGCTGTGCGAGCCGCTCGCTACCAGCAAGCTCTGCACCGCTACCATAGCCGCAGAGTCAATGCCAGGAGTCTCGAGGAAGGTGACCTTTTTCTTCGGCGCGTTCAGTCGGCCAAGAATTCCAACAAGTTGACGCCGAAGTGGGAAGGCCCTTATCGGGTGAAACGAGTCACTAGGCCCGGCGCTGTCCGCCTTGAGACCGAAGATGGCATTCCGGTGAGCAACTCCTGGAACATCGAGCATCTTCGTAAGTTTTACCCATAAGGCGCGGTTGTCGGACCCTGTCCGGCAACCACCTTTCTGTACAAGTCTTGTCGCTGTTGCATGTAATCCTTTGTACAGAGCCGGGCGCAGACCCCGTGCACTAGTAAAGTTCATGTGCCTCGCACATCTTGTCAGTTTACTTATGCTATGATCCTTTTTCACATATATTATCTGACACTTTGTGCAGCACCAGACCCCGGTAAGAGATAACGAGCCCAAGGCTCCATATCATTGCTTTATTTCTCTGTCTCTTTCTCAAAAGAAGGAAGGTTCCCTCGCCCACAAGGTTTACCGGGGGGGAGGAGAGGATAATGGTGTGGACCAGGCCGTTCAAAAAAAGGAGTTTCTCCTTGCCGGGAAGCAGACGACAGAAAAGCTAAGTTGCTAAAGCTTGAGCAATCAGTTTTTGAGTTATTTTCCTTGAACGACCGTGCTTTGTATGGAAAACCTGTGCGCGGAGGAACCAATTCACAGCTAGCTGCGCCCTTGCTCTGTTTCGAGTCCGCTCAACGACTTAAGTGAGCTGCTAGCGCCCTTACTTTGCTTCGAGTCCGCTCAGCAACTTAAGTGAGCCGCTAGCGCCCTTACTTTGTTTCGAGTCCACTCAACAACTTAAGTGAGCTGCAACTAGTTACGACAAGGTTGCTTGTCGGTAGCGGCCTCGCCAGCAGGCTGCTGAAGTTCCGCACTCGGCGCTCGCGGCAAGAATGCCTACACCGACAAGTTTCGCTAAAAAGCGTAGGGCAGGACCATACAAAGCCAAGAGTCGAGTAAAGGAAGTAACACAGCTATTTGTTGCCTAAGATAGAGTTATATTACAAGAATAACTTGTCGTGCCTCTAATAAAGTATTCCCATGACATGACTGGCAGCGACAAGAAAAGAAGAAAACGAACGGCCTAATCTACGCGACCGCCGTCAACCCTTTTGACCTCGTTCACCCTGTCGACGATGGGTGCTACGAGGGCCTTAAGTGCGTCAAGATCAGCGTCCGCCGGCAGCTTCCTGAGGATGTTGGTGAGGTTGAGGCCCGGATTGCGGAAGGCCACCTTCACCAGCACCTTCTCCAGAACTCCGGCGCAAATCGAGCGTGACTCATCGGCCAACTGCTTTGGGATCCGTTCCCGGAGTTGCTGAAGCGCCGCCGCCACGCCCTTGAAGAACAGAGTGAGCTTGGCGCTGGGCTGGAGGTTCTCATCGGATGGATACCCGAAGCCATCCACCCCCAATTGCACCAGCTCCTCTTCGATAACTGCAGCAATGTCCACGAGGCCCTCCGTCCAGAGCTCCACAGTATCTCTGAGAAGATTCTAGGTTTCGGCGGCCCTCGCTAGCAGTGCCTCGTTGGCCTCGATGTCCTTCTTCAAGTCTGCCTCCCGTTTCCTGGCACTGTCCAATGTCTCCGTCAAGGTGGCCAGCTTCAGCGTCAGATCGGCGTTGGAATCCTTGGCGGCGCTCAATTCCTTGCCCCTCTCGGCGAGTCGGCCCTGCAGTTCACCATGGGTAAGGGCGTCCTTCTCGCGCTCTAGCTTGAGGGCGGCAAGCTCTTCGCCACCAACCTTCAGATCAGTTTCTAGCTGCGCCACCTTTGCCTCCAATTCTTTCTTGGCGGCCTCGGCAGTCGCAGCCGCATCCTTTGTCTCTTGGAGCGTCCCGCCAAGTGCCCGTTCGCGCGCGGCGAGCTCCTCTTCGTGGCTGTCGAGGTTCACTTTCCGCTGAGTCAGCTCGCCTTCTCGCGCGTACAGCTTCTCGCCGGTGAGCTGCTGCTGTTCTTCATCTTCGGCCTTCTCAAGAAGGAAGGCCTTCCGTTCCTCGACAAGCTGCTCCCGCTCCTTCGCCAAGGCCCGGAGAGTTTCTTGACGAAGACCCCGGAGCTCCTCCGCATGCTTCTCTATGTCCATGCTCGCCCTCGCGGCAAGCGCTTCCCGAGACTCCAGCTTGACTTGGCGGGCGCGGTAGAGCGCCAGCAGCCTCCGCAGCAGCCGCTCCTCCTCGGGCTCTTCACTGCTGCTTCCCGGCGCGTCGACAATCGACAACCCGGCGGAGGCAAGCACCTCTCCATCCAGAATTTCTCCTTCCACCGGCGCCCTAGAGCTCGACGCCCAGGGGAGCTTGATGAAGATACCCTCGCAAGCCTTCAGATAGGCGCCGGGCTGGGGCTCCTCGGAGCCTGGCGCTGCGGCAGCAGCGGAGGGATCGGTGGTTGGTGCAGCGCCTGACGCTCCTGCGGCCTCAGGGCCGTCAGTGCGATCGCCAGATCCCCCGCCAGCTTCCTCGGCGGCAGCCTTGGCGGCCTCTTCGCCGGCGGGCACGTTAGCGCCGGCTCCTTCTTCGATGGCCGCGGCATCATCAGTATTGCCGCGTGCGTCTTCTTCACCGACCGCCTCGGTCTCCATCGGATCCGTGGAGGGTGGGTCTGACGATCAAAGAAGAAGGAGAAATCAAACAAGTGTTCGAGAAGAGAAATCTAGCAGAAGACTACAAGGAAAGTTTCGGGCAAGGAGGGCTACCTGTGCTAGGATCTGTCGTCGTGGCCTCCACCACCGGCGGATCGTTAGCGCTGTCCCTTGCCGGAAACTCCTCCCTTGCCGGAGGCTCCTCCCTTACCGGAGGATGATCCCTTGCCGGGGAGTCCGCCCTTGGCGGCGTAGTCGAAGCAGACGACGAGTCGGAGGAGATCACTACGCCCTCCTGGTCAAGATGTTCTGCTCCTGCACAAGCAAAACAGAGATCGGATGTCAACAAAGGAAAAGAGCAACCACGTGCATCCAGAAGCAGAAAGTAAACCGTATGCTTACGCTGGGGGCTGCGCTGGGGGCTGCCCTGCGAAGTGATGGCCGGGTCCGGCAAGGTAGTCTCGGGCGTGCCTCCTGTCGTCGCAGTGGGCTCGTCCTCGATGACCACCACCTGTGCCTTGGCCCTCCTCGCCGCCCTCTGGGCCAGAGTCCTGAAAAGGAGAGCCCAGGGTGGATCAGATCCGATGCGAGACAAGATCAGCGAGTTGAAGAACTACAAGAACAAGCAAGGGAATCTTACTCTTCTTCATCTTCCTCATCGGAGTTGAGCGCGGAGAGGTCGAAGTTCGGCCCACTCCCGGCGTGGCGAGGTGAAGGAGTGGGATCCCTTGGCCGCTTGGCGGGGACCGCGGCGCCAGCCCGAGGCGACCCCGCCCCAGTTGCCACTGCGACAGGAGGCGCCCCCGCGACGACCGCACTTGCCGCAGTGGAGCGCGTCGTGCGGCGCTGCGGCTGTTGACCAGCTTGCTGCCCTGCTGCATCCCCGATCCTACTGAGGCGCCTTCTTGGCTGCACTGGGGGCTGCGTTCCGGGTCCAGCTCCCGGCAAGCTCCCCGGAGGTGGCGGGCCGCCCGTACTCTCGGCGGGCTCGTTCGACTCGGCGTCGGGCGCGGCGAGCTCTTCTTCCTCTTCGGGCTGCTCCCGTTCGGCAATGCTCATTGCCAACGCCGCGTCCACTTCCTCCACGGTGAACCCGAATTCACCCGCGGCCGCGGCTGCCGCCGCCTCTTCTGCCCTGGTGGCGATGCGCTCCATCTCTTGCTCAGTGGTGTCGCGGGTGAGGAGCTTCTTCTCGTCAGCATTGACCGCCACCTCCACGAGGCTGTCAAAGAACTGCTGCACGACGTTGCCGGCGGGCTCTTGCCAAGTTGGAGCGATCCCGTGCGAGTCACACAACGGCATCATTGTGCAGATACGGTCGCGCGAGGAGTTGTTGCACAGAGGAATGACACCTGCCGGCAACCTGAACCACTCGGGATGCTGTGGGTCATGCTTGAATATCTCCTTAAGCATCCCGTCCAACTCTAGGACGGTGAAATTGAAGTTAAGGCCTGGACGCAACCTCATTATATCCGTCGGGCCTCCAAATTCCCAGGCAGGTCTCCCCCTCGCCTGTAGAGGGGCGATGCGCCGGCGGAGGAAATATGCGCCGACGGCTCCTACAGTCAACCCGGCAAGCCTGAGACGCAAGATCCGAGTGGTGGCGATCGTCAGCTTGTCGTCATCCGCGGACAGAGCGCTCCAGTCATTACCGCGCACTGCTGAGGCTTGGCGCAGGGCAGTGAACGGCTGCGGGCTCTCTTCTACAACCCAGCACCAATCTGCTCTCCACTCGTCCCACTTGCTGCGGAGTTCCCCCTCCAGATAGGTCTCCTTCTTGCCGGCCCGCGAGATCCAGGCAATCCCGCCGGCAAGAGGTTCCCCTCTCTCGACACGAGGCATAAAGAAATGGTAGAAGAGATCTATGTTGGGGTGGACTCCGACAAAGTTTTCGCATAGATGGGCGAAAACTTCCATGGTCAGAACAGCATTGGGGGCGAAATCAAGGAGGTGGAGTCTGTAGGTGTTCATGATATCACAGAAGAAGTCAGAGAATGGTGGACAGAGACCGCAGTAGAAGAACACGGCGAAGAAAGGATATCCGTTAGCTGGAGCTGCTCGTGAGGCGACGGCAGAGAGTACCTTTGTGCGCGGATGTGCCCGCGTCTCCGTCGACCAGAAGAGATAGTACCACTCCCTCAGCTCCTCCGCAGAGAGCTCGGGGGGGAAGGTGGCCCGCTCCTTCCGCAACGCCTCAAGCCGCTGCACTTCGGTCGACTTCACAGCTTTCGCGGTTGCGGCCTTCGTGGCCTTCCCCTTCCCAGGCTTCGGAGGCATGGCGGAGGCGGTGGGGGAGATCGACGGCGCTGGTGGTGGCGGCGGCAACGGGAGCGGAGCGCTGCTCTCTTTCGACTTTGGAAGCGGAGGGGGGCGGAGGAGGCTTCTGAGATTGCAACGGCGAATGGCAAAGATGGAGGAAGTGCCCTTGTTTCCCCTGCTTATAAAGAGGGACGGGGCGGACGTTTCGGCCTCCCAAGTGAACAAACTCCCACGATCTCTCCCACGACGCCGCGTTTGACGCGTGCCGTTCTGGGCGTGCGCGGTGGGAGCAGAGTTAGATTCGGCGTGACCTAGGCCGCGCGTGCCCGTGCACTGTTTTGGGCCTGGCCCAACAGCGCTCGGCACCGTGTATGGCCCAGGCCCGGGGGCTCCTGTCGGTGTACTAGAGTAGGGGTACCCTATTACCCCGAACTCGTGCACGGGCAGTTGCAGCGCCCCGCGGCAAGCCTTGCCGGGTGACCGCCAGGACCCTCCGTGGTTCCCTTGAAGACCATTCAAGAACAAAGTATTCAAGTCGAGGCCCCGGTAAGAGGAGCTTGCCGGGAAGGACAACCGAGACCCCGGCAAGAGGAGCTTGCCGGGAAGGCCAACCAAGGCCCCGGCAAGAGGAGCTTGCCGGGAAGAGACAAGACCCCGGCAAGAGGAGCTTGCCGGGAAGGGCACTCAACACATACCAAGAAAGCTTGCTGCGACGCGCCCTGCGTCCCGGCAAGATCCGGCGAGCGACAAGCTTCCGGATGCGACAAGACGACGGCCGCGGCAAGGAGCTTGCCGCGGGTAACACCCACTGCGTGCCCGCGCTCCAGCTCACCTGCTAACGTGTCGCTCTGGGACTCTCCCAGAGCGCACGTGGCGGGAGGCCGTGCAGCTAGGGGTACGTGGTGGCAAGCGGAGATGAAGAGAAGCCCATCGTGGCAAATGGAGGCACTCCTAACGGTCACCTTTTGCACTGTTTAGGAGACTCAGACAGGCATTTAATGCCCTTGTCCCCTGCCGTCAGAGTTAGGTAGGGTGCACTGTATCCACAGTAGCGGTAGCTATACCTACCACATCCTTTTCCATTTTTACCCTTCTTGTCTATGTTGCCCCCTGTCGGTGACCCCTTGAGTATAAAAGGAGGCCCAAGCGCAACGTAGAAAGGGTTTCGCAGGTCGGGGAGTTCAGAGACTCGGCTAGCTCGGCTCGTTCAACCCCAGAGACACTCTTACGCTCAGTCTGGCAGCGTCCATCGCTCCTGAGCAAGAATCCAATATACACAAACAAGAAGCAGTAGGGTTTTACGCATCCATGCGGCCCGAAGCTGGGTAAAAATCCCCCCGTGTGCACTGCCTCGATCCGCTCTTTGTGTGCTCTCCGCCCCCCACCGAACCAAAAATGGGCCCTGTCCCCATAGGTGTTGGCGGGAATCAGCATAGCCCGCCGGCACCCGTGCACAAGTTCGGGATACTAGGGTACCCCTACTCTAGTACAACGACAGGAGCCCCCGGGCCTGGTCCATACACGGTGCCGAGCGTTGTTGGGCCAGGCCCAAAACAGGGCACGGGCACACGCGGCCTAGGTTACGTCGTATCTCTCTCCGTATCCACCGCGCCCTCCCCGAACGGCACGCGTTGAATGCAGCGTCATGGGAGAGATCATGGGTGGTTTCTTTATTCGGAAATGCGGAACGTCCGCCCCCTCCCTCTTTATTAGCAGGGGAAACAGGGGTAGCTCGTCCATTCGCCCGTTGCTGCTCCAATCTCAAAAATCTCCGCCGCTCCCTCGTCTTCCCAAAGCCGAAAGAGAGCAGCGCTCCGCCCCCCATCGCCACCAGCACCACCAACGCCGTCGACCTCCTCCACCACTTCCGCCATGGCTCCAAAAGCCGACAAGGGGAAGGTCGTGAAGTCGACCGAGGCGCAGCGGCTTGCGGCGCTGCAAAAGGAGCGGCCAGTCTCCCCCCCCCCCCCCAAGCTTGCCGCAAGGGAGCTGAGGGAGAACTACTACCTCTTCTGGTCGACGGAGACATGAGCGCATCCGCGCACGAAGGTACTTCCCACCGCCGCTTGGAAGAAGGCCCCAAACGGATACCCTTTCTTCGCCTTGTTCTTCTACTGCGGGCTCTGCCCGCCTTTCTCTGAATTCTTCTGCGATATCATGAACACCTAATTCCATCTCCTCGACTTCACCCCCAATGTTGTTCTGACCATGGCAGTTTTCGCACATCTCTGCGAAAACTTTGTCGGAGTCCATCCAAATGTAGCCCTCTTTCGCCACTTCTTTATACCCCGAGTAGAGAGAGGAGAGCCTTTATCCGGCGGAATCGCCTGGATCTCAAGGGCCGGCAAGAAGGAAACTTATCTGGAGGGAGAATTCCGCGGCAAGTGGGAGGAGTGGAGAGCAGATTGGTGCTGGATTGATGAGGAGAACCCGCAGCCATTCACCACCCGGCGCCAAACCCCAGTAGCACGCGGCAGCGATTGGAGTGACGTGGCCCCGGAAGACGACAGGCTGAAGATTGCTGTCACCCGGATCCTACGCCTCAGGCTTGCCGGGCTCACTATAGGCGCTGTTGGCACGGATTTTCTTCACCGCCGCATCGCCCCCCTGCAGGAACGGGGGAGACCCACTTGGGAGTTCAAGAATGCGGCAGATATCATGAGGCTGCGGCCGGGCCTCAACTTCAACTTCACAGTTCTGGAGCTCAACGCGATGCTCCAGGAGCTGTTCAAGTACGACCCTCAACACCCCGAAGTTTTCAGGTTGCCGGGGGGGTCGTTCCGCTGTGCAACAACTCCGCGCTCGACCGCATCCGTGCAATGATGCCGTTGTGCGACTCGCATGGAATTGTCCCAACTTGGCAAGAGCCTGCAGACGATGTCGTGCAGCAATTCTTTGATGACTTGGTAGAAGTTCCGATCCGCTCCGACGAGAAAGATAGCCTCACCCGCGACACCACCGATGCGGAGATGGCACTCATCGCCACTAGGCTAGAAGAGGCAGCGGCAACCGCAGCCGCGGGCGAATTTGGATTCACCGTGGAGGAGGCAGAGGCAGCAGAGGCGGCAAGCCGTGCCAAGCGAGGGGAGCCTGCCGGCGAGAAAGAGCTTGCCGGGCATAACATCGAGTCGAGCGTGCCCGCCAAGGATACGAGCGGCTCGCTGGAGATCAACTCGTCTTCCTCCTCATCTTCAGACAGCTCGCCGCAAGCAGAGCCTCCATCCGCACCAAGAAGGCGTCTCCGCAAGGTCGGTGACGTAGCGGAGCGGCAGGCAAGGCAACAGTTGCCGCTCTGCGTGACACGCTCCACCGCGGCAAGCACTGTTACCGCAGGAGCGCCTCACGCTGCGACGGCAACTGGAGCGGGGCCCTCCCGAACCACCGCTTCTACTCCTGCCGCTTCTCACGCCGCGGCGACAGCCGGAGCGGGGTCGTCTCAGACCGCCGCCACTGCTCCCGCCAAGCGGCCAAGTGAAGCTACTCCTCCGCCTCCTCGCGCCGGACGTGAGCCAGACTTCGACTTCTCCGTGTTCAGCTCCGGCGAGGAAGAAGAAGAAGAGTAAGACTCCCTTGGTGTACTTGTAGTTCTTCAATCCTTGCTGTTTGTCTTGTATCTCATTTGCTTGACTCTGAACTTGTTCCTTTTTAGGACTCTGGCCCAGAGAGCAGCAAAGAGAGCCAAAGTCCCGGTGATTGTCATCGAGGACGAACCTACTGCGATAGCAGGGGGTGCGCCCGAGACAACCTTGCCGGACCCGGCAACTTTTCTCCAGAGTAGCCCCCAGCGTAAGTATATGGTTTGCTTTCCACTGTGAGATGCGCATGGATACTCTGTCTTTGCTGATATCTTACTGCTGGTTTGTGTAGGAGCAGAGCAGCCCCACCAAGAGCCAAGGGAGAATCCCCCGACAAGGGAGAGCTCTCTGGCAAGGGAGGGCTTTCCGGTAAGGGAGAAGTCTCCGGTAAGGGAGGGTTCTCCGGCAAGAGACAGCACCAGCGGCCCCCCGACGGTGGAGACCACGACTGTAGAACCCGGCACAGGTAATCCTTTCGCTTCAAAACTTTCCTTGGGTTCTTCTTCTTTTGATCTTCTTGGGTTTTTGCTTGACTCTTCTCCCTTTCCCGGCTGTCAGACCCATCTGCTACGGAGCCGATGGAGACCGAGGTTGCCGCCGAAGAAGCGGCCGGTGCTGACGATCCCGCCGGCACAGAGGCCGCCAAGGCTGCCGCCACGGCAACTGGCGAGGTGTCTGGCGATTGCACTGACGGCCCTGAGGCCGCAGGAGCGCCAGGCGCTACACCGACCGCCGACCCGTCCGCCACTGCCGCAGCGCCAGGCTCCGAAGAGCCCCAGCCAGGCGTCTATTTGAAGGCCGGCGACGACGTCTTCATCAACCTTCCCTGGGCATCAAGCCCCAGGGCGCCGGTCGAGGGAGAGATCTTCGACGAGGAGGTGCTTGCCTCCGTTGGGCTGACGCTAGTTGATGCGCCGAGCAGCAGCAGCAACGAGCCCGAGGAGGAGCGGCTGCTGCGGAAGTTGTTGTCGCTCTACCGCGCGCGGCAAGCCCAGCTGGAATCCCGCGAGGCACTTGTCACGAAGGCGGGAGCAGGCATTGAGAAGCGCTCAGAAGAGCTTGGGGGTTTCCACCAGGAAGCCCTCCGGTCCCTGGCGGAGGAGCGGGAGCAGCTCGCCGAAGCGCAGAAGGCCTTCCTCCTCGAGAAGGCTGAAGTCGAAGAGCAACAGCGACTTGCCGCTGTGAAGCTATCCGCGGAGGAGGGCGAGCTGGCGCAGTGGAAGATCAATCTTGACGCCCACGAGGAGGAGCTTGCCGTGCGCGAGGAAAAACTCGGCGGAGCCCTTAAGCAAGCAGAGGATGCTGCCGCAGTTGCCGAGGCCGCCAAGAAGGAGCTGGAGATGAAGGTGGTGCAGCTGGAGGCCGATCTTGCCGAGAAGGGCAAAGAGCTCAGCGCCGCCAAAGACTCCAACGCGGATCCTGAGTTGAAGCTGACCACTTTGACCAAGACGCTGGACGGCGCCAAGGAGCAGGAGGCGGCCTTGAAAGAAGAGATCAAGGCCGACAAGGTGCTGTTGGAGAGTGTTGCCGCCACCCAGAATGCTTTCAGGGAAAATGTGGAGCACTAGACGGAGAGCCTCGTGAGCGCTGCCACAGATATTGACAGGGAGTTGGCGCAACTGGGGATGGAGGATCTCGGGTATCCCTCCGACGAGAACCTCCAACCCAGCGCCAAGCTCGTCTTGTTTTTCAAGGGCGTGGCGACGGCCCTCCAGCGACTCCGGGAGAAGATCCCAAAGCAGCTGGCCGACGAGTCGCGCAAGATCTGCATGGGAGCTCTTCAGTAAGTGTTGGTGAAGGTGTCCTTCCGCAATCCGGGCCTCAACCTCACCAACGTCCTCAAGACCTTGCCGCCAGATGCCGATCTGGAGGCGCTCAAGGCCCTTGTCGCACCCATTGTTGACAAGGTGAGCGGGATCAAGAGGATCGAGGGCGATCGCGTAGATTAGGCCGCCAATTTCTTCTTTTCTTGTCGCTATTTGTCATGCTATGAAAACAATCTGTTAGAGCCGCGACAAGATATCTTTGTAATATAACTCTATTCTGGGTAATGATTGCAATGTTATTCCCTTTACTTGATTCCTCCCTTTGTATGTTTTTGCCCTATGCTTGTAGGGAACTTGCCGGTGCAGGTACCTGAGCCGCGAGCGCTGAGTGCGGGACGTCAGCAGCCTGCTGGCGGTGCCGCTACCGACAAGAAACCTTGTCGCAACTAGTTGCAGCTCACTTAAGTTGTTGAGCGGACTCGAAACAAAGTAAGGGCGCAACTAGCTACGAGTTGGTTCCTCCGCGCACAGGTTTTCCATACAAAGTGCGGTCGTTCAAGGGAGATAACTTAAAATTTAAAAAATCTGATTGCTCAAACTTTGGCAACTTAGCTTTTCTGTTGTTTGCTTCTCGGTAAGGCGAAATTTTCTTGAACGACGCCTGGTCCATACCATTATCTTCTCCTTTCCTCCCCGGCAAACTTGTGGGCGAGGGAACCTTCCTTTCCTTGAGAAAAAAGAAAGAAGAGAAAATAAAGATACGGAGCCTTACGGCTCGTTATTGCTTACCGTGGAGTAGGTGCTGCACAAAGTGTTAGATCATATATGCCAAAAAATAGAGAGCATGAAATTGACAAAATTTGCGGAGCACATGAGCTTTACTTATGCACGGGGTCTGCGCCCGGCTTTGTACAAAGGATTACATGCAACAGCGGCAAGACTTGTACAAAAGGTGGTTGCCGAAACAGGTTCCGGCAACCGCGCCTTACGGGTAAAACTTACGTAGATGCTCAATGTTCCAGGAGTTGCTCACCGGAATGCCATCTTCGGTCTCAAGGCGGACAGCGCCATGCCTAGTGACTCGTTTCACCCGATAAGGGCCTTCCCACTTTGGCATCAACTTGTTGGAATTCTTGGCGGACTGAACACGCCGAAGAACAAGGTCGCCTTCCTCGAGACTTCTGGCGTTAACTTTGCGCCGCTACCATAGTCTAGAATAATTTGTTAGTTCAAAATCTAGTCTAAAATTATGTGTACTATCTTATAGAGCTAGTTCAACTCTAGTGTAAAATAATTTGAACTAGCTTGTAGAGCTAGTTCAACTCTAGTGTAAAATTATTTGAACTAGCTTGCAGAGCTAGTTCAACTCTAGTGTGAATTTTTTTGTACCAGGTTATTAAGAGCTAGTTCAACACTAGTGTAAAATTATTTGAACTAGCTTGTAGAGCTACTTCAACACTAGTGTAAAATTATTTGAACTAGCCTGTAGAGCTAGTTCAACTCTAGTGTAAAATTATTTGAACTATCTTGTAAAGCTAGTTCAACTCTAGTGTAGAATTACATGAACTAGCTTGTAGAGCTAGTTCAAATCTAGTGTGAAATTATGTGTACTATGTTATAGAGCAAGTTCAACTCTAGTGTAAAATTATTTGAACTAGCTTGTAGACCTAGTTCAACTCTAGTGTAAAATTATTTCTACTAGGTTATAGAGCTAGTTCAACTCTAGTATAAAACTATTTGAACTAGACTGTAGAGCTAGTTCAACTCTAGTGTAAAATCATTTGTACTAGGTTATAGAGCTAGTTCTACTCTAGTGTAAAATTATTTGTACCAGGTTATAGAGCTAGTTCTACTCTAGTGCAAAATTATTTGAACTAGCTTGTAGAGCTTGTTTAACTCTACAAACTTGTATAGCTAGTTCAACTCTAGTGCAAAATTATTTGAACTAGCTTGTAGAGCTACTTCAACTCTAGTGTAAAATTATTTGAACTAGGTTATAGATCTAGTTCAACTTTAGTGTAAAATTATTTGAACTAGCTTGTAGAGCTAGTTCAACTCTAGTGTAAAATTATTTGAACTGGCTTGTAGAGCTAGTTCAACTCTAGTGTAAAATTATTTGTACTAGGTTATAGAGCTAGTTCTACTCTAGTGTAAAATTATTTGAACTAGCTTGTATAGCTAGTTCAAATCTAGTGTAAAATTATTTGAACTAGCTTGTAGAGCTAGTTCAACTCTAGTGTAAAATTATTTGTTCTATGTCATACAGCTAGTTCAACTCTAGTGTAAATTTATTTATACTAGGTTATAGAGCTAGTTCAACTCTAGTGTAAAATTATTTGAACTAGCTTGTAGAGCTATTTCAAATCTATGATGAAATTATGTGTACTATGTTATAGAGCTAGTTTAACTCTAGTGTAAAATTATTTGAACTAGCTTGTAGAGTTAGTTCCACTCTAGTGTAAAATTATTTATACTAGGTCATAGAGCTAGTTCAACTCTAGTGTAAAACTATTTGAACTAGACTGTGGAGCTAGTTCAACTCTAGTGTAAAATCATTTGTACTAGGTTATAGAGCTAGTTCAACTCTAGTGTAAATTTATTTGTACTAGGTTATAGAGCATGTTCTACTCTAGTGAAGAACTAGCTTGTAGGGCTTGTTCAAATGTACAAGCTTGTATAGCTAGTTCAACTCTGGTGTAAAATTATTTGAACTAGCTTGTAGAGCTAGTTCAATTCTAATGTAAAATTATGTGAACTAGGTTATAGATCTTGTTCAACTTTAGTTTAAAATTATTTGAACTAGCTCGTAGAGCTAGTTCAACTCTAGTGTAAAATTATTTGAACTAGCTTATTGAGCTATTTCAACTCTACTGTAAAATTATTTGTACTAGGTTATAGAGCTAGTTTAACTCTAGTCTAAAATTATTTGTACTAGGTTATAGAGCTAGTTCTACTCTAGTACAAAAATATTTAAACTACCTTGTAGAGCTAGTTCAACTCTAGTGTAAAATTATTTGAACTAGCTTGTAGAGCTAGTTCGAATCTAGTCTGAAATTATGTGTACAATCTTATAGAGCTAGTTCAACTATAGTGTAAAATAATTTGAACTAGCTTGTAGAGCTAGTTCAAATCTAGTGTAAAATTATTTGAACTAGCTTGTAGAGCTGGTTCAACTCTACTGTAAAATTATTTGTACTAGGTTATAGAGCTAGTTCAACTCTAGTCTAAAATTATTTGTACTAGGTTATAGAGCTAGTTCTACTCTAGTACACAAATATTTAAACTACATTGTAGAGCTAGTTCAACTCTAGTGTAAAATTATTTGAACTAGCTTGTAGATCTAGTTCAAATCTAGTCTGAAATTATGTGTACTATCTTATAGAGCTAGTTCAACTCTAGTGTAAAATAATTTGAACTAGCTTGTAGAGCTAGTTCAACTCTAGTGTAAAATTATTTGAACTAGCTTGTAGATCTAGTTCAACTCTAGTGTGAATTTTTTTGTACCAGGTTATTGAGAGCTAGTTCAACACTAGTGTAAAATTATTTGAACTAGCTTGTAGAGCTACTTCAACACTAGTATAAAATTATTTGAACTAGCCTGTAGAGCTAATTCAACTCTAGTGTAAAATTATTTAAACTATCTTGTAGAGCTAGTTCAACTCTAGTGTAGAATTACATGAACTAGCTTGTAGAGCTAGTTCAAATCTAGTGTGAAATTATGTGTACTATGTTATAGAGCAAGTTCAACTCTAGTGTAAAATTATTTAAACTAGCTTGTAGACCTAGTTCAACTCTAGTGTAAAATTATTTCTACTAGGTTATAGAGCTAGTTCAACTCTAGTGTAAAACTATTTGAACTAGGTTATAGAGCTAGTTCTACTCTAGTGCAAAATTATTTGAACTAGCTTGTAGAGCTTGTTCAACTCTACAAGCTTGTATAGCTAGTTCAACTCTAGTGTAAAATTATTTGAACTAGCTTGTAGAGCTAGTTCAACTCTAGTGTAAAATTATGTGAACTAGCTTGTAGGGTTTGTTCAAATCTACAAGCTTGTATAGCTAGTTCAACTCTAGTGTAAAATTATTTGAACCAGCTTGTAGAGCTAGTTCAACTCTAATGTAAAATTATTTGAACTAGGTTATAGATCTTCTTCAACTTTAGTTTAAAATTATTTGAACTAGCTTGTAGAGCTAGTTCAACTCTAGTGTAAAATTATTTGAACTAGCTTATTAAGCTATTTCAACTCTACTGTAAAATTATTTGTACTAGGTTATAGAGCTAGTTCAACTCTAGTCTAAAATTATTTGTACTAGGTTATAGAGCTAGTTCTACTCTAGTACAAAAATATTTAAACTACCTTGTAGAGCTAGTTCAAATCTAGTGTGAAATTATGTGTACTATGTTATAGAGCAAGTTCAACTCTAGTGTAAAATTATTTAAACTAGCTTGTACACCTAGTTCAACTCTAGTGTAAAATTATTTCTACTAGGTTATAGAGCTAGTTCAACTCTAGTGTAAAACTATTTGAACTAGACTGTAGAGCTAGTTCAACTCTAGTGTAATATCATTTGTACTAGGTTATAGAGCTAGTTCTACTCTAGTGTAAAATTATTTGTACTAGGTTATAGAGCTAGTTATACTCTAGTGCAAAATTATTTGAACTAGCTTGTAGAGCTTGTTCAACTCTACAAGCTTGTATACCTAGTTCAACTCTAGTGTAAAATTATTTGAACTAGCTTGTAGAGCTAGTTCAACTCTAGTGTAAAATTATGTGAACTAGCTTGCAGGGTTTGTTCAAATCTACAAGCTTGTATAGCTAGTTCAACTCTAGTGTAAAATTATTTGAACCAGCTTGTAGAGCTAGTTAAACTCTAATGTAAAATTATTTGAACTAGGTTATAGATCTTCTTCAACTTTAGTTTAAAATTATTTGAACTAGCTTGTAGAGCTAGTTCAACGCTAGTGTAAAATTATTTGAACTAGCTTATTAAGCTATTTCAACTCTACTGTAAAATTATTTGTACTAGGTTATAGAGCTAGTTCAACTCTAGTCTAAAATTATTTGTACTAGGTTATAGAGCTAGTTCTACTCTTGTACAAAAATATTTAAACTACCTTGTAGAGCTAGTTCAAATCTAGTGTGAAATTATGTGTACTATGTTATAGAGCAAGTTCAACTCTAGTGTAAAATTATTTAAACTAGCTGGTAGACCTAGTTCAACTCTAGTGTAAAATTATTTCTACTAGGTTATAGAGCTAGTTCAACTCTAGTGTAAAACTATTTGAACTAGACTGTAGAGCTAGTTCAACTCTAGTGTAAAATCATTTGTACTAGGTTATAGAGCTAGTTCTACTCTAGTGTAAAATTATTTGTACTAGGTTATAGAGCTAGTTCTACTCTAGTGCAAAATTATTTGAACTAGCTTGTAGAGCTTGTTCAACTCTACAAGCTTGTATAGCTAGTTCAACTCTAGTGTAAAATTATTTGAACTAGCTTGTAGAGCTAGTTGAACTCTAGTGTAAAATTATGTGAACTAGCTTGCATGGTTTGTTCAAATCTACAAGCTTGTATAGCTAGTTCAACTCTAGTGTAAAATTATTTGAACCAGCTTGTAGAGCTAGTTCAACTCTAATGTAAAATTATTTGAACTAGGTTATAGATCTTCTTCAACTTTAGTTTAAAATTATTTGAACTAGCTTGTAGAGCTAGTTCAACTCTAGTGTAAAATTATTTGAACTAGCTTATTAAGCTATTTCAACTCTACTGTAAAATTATTTGTACTAGGTTATAGAGCTAGTTCAACTATAGTCTAAAATTATTTGTACTAGGTTATAGAGCTAGTTCTACTCTAGTACAAAAATATTTAAACTACCTTGTAGAGCTAGTTCAAATCTAGTGTGAAATTATGTGTACTATGTTATAGAGCAAGTTCAACTCTAGTGTAAAATTATTTAAACTAGCTTGTAGACCTAGTTCAACTCTAGTGTAAAATTATTTCTACTAGGTTATAGAGCTAGTTCATCTCTAGTGTAAACTATTTGAACTAGACTGTAGAGCTAGTTCAACTCTAGTGTAAAATTATTTGTACTAGGTTCTAGAGCTAGTTCAACTCTAGTCTAAAATTATTTGTACTAGGTTATAGAGCTAGTTCTACTCGAGTACACAAATATTTAAACTACATTGTAGAGCTAGTTCAACTCTAGTGTAAAATTATTTGAACTAGCTTGTAGGGCTAGTTCAAATCTAGTCTGAAATTATGTGTACTATCTTATAGAGCTAGTTCAACTCTAGTGTAAAATAATTTGAACAAGCTTGTAGAGCTAGTTCAACTCTAGTGTAAAATTATTTGAACTAGCTTGTAGATCTAGTTCAACTCTAGTGTGAATTTTTTTGTACCAGGTTATTAAGAGCTAGTTCAACACTAGTGTAAAATTATTTGAACTAGCTTGTAGAGCTACTTCAACACTAGTGTAAAATTATTTGAACTAGCCTGTAGAGCTAGTTCAACTCTAGTGTAAAATTATTTGAACTATCTTGTAGAGCTAGTTCAACTCTAGTGTAGAATTACATGAACTAGCTTGTAGAGCTAGTTCAAATCTAGTGTGAAATTATGTGTACTATGTTATAGAGCAAGTTCAACTCTAGTGTAAAATTATTGAAACTAGCTTGTAGACCTAGTTCAACTCTAGTGTAAAATTATTTCTACTAGGTTATAGAGCTAGTTCAACTCTAGTGTAAAACTATTTGAACTAGACTGTAGAGCTAGTTCAACTCTAGTGTAAAATCATTTGTACTAGGTTATAGAGCTAGTTCTACTATAGTGTAAAATTATTTGTACTAGGTTATAGAGCTAGTTCTACTCTAGTGCAAAATTATTTGAACTAGCTTGTAGAGCTTGTTCAACTCTACAAGCTTGTATAGCTAGTTCAACTCTAGTGTAAAATTATTTGAACTAGGTTATAGATCTAGTTCAACTTTAGTGTAAAAATATTTGAACTAGCTTCTAGAGCTAGTTCAACTCTAATGTAAAGTTATTTGAACTAGCTTGTAGAGCTAGTTCAACTCTAGTGTAAAATTATTTGTACTAGGTTATAGAGCTAGTTCTACTCTAGTGTAAAATTATTTGAACTAGCTTGTATAGCTACTTCAAATCTAGTGTAAAATTATTTGAACTAGCTTGTAGAGCTAGTTCAACTCTAGTGTAAAATTATTTGTTCTATGTTATAGAGCTAGTTCAACTCTAGTGTAAATTTATTTATACTAGGTTATAAAGCTAGTTCAACTCTAGTGTAAAATTATTTGAACTAGCTTGTAGAGGTAGTTCAAATCTAGTGTGAAATTATGTGTACTATGTTATAGAGCTAGTTCAACTCTAGTGTAAAATTATTTGAACTAGCTTGTGGAGCTAGTTCCACTCTAGTGTAAAATTATTTGTACTAGGTTATAGAGCTAGTTCAACTCTAGTGTAAGACCATTTGAACTAGACTGTGGAGCTAGTTCAACTCTAGTGTAAAATCATTTGTACTAGGTTATAGAGCTAGTTCAACTCTAGTGTAAATTTATTTGTACTAGGTTATAGAGCATGTTCTACTCTAGTGAAAAATTATTTGAACTAGCTTGTAGGGTTTTTTCAAATCTACAAGCTTGTATAGCTAGTTCAACTCTAGTGTAAAATTATTTGAACCAGCTTGTAGATCTAGTTCAACTCTAATGTAAAATTATTTGAACTAGGTTATAGATCTTGTTCAACTTTAGTTTAAAATTATTTGAACTAGCTTATAGAGCTAGTTCAACTCTAGTGTAAAATTATTTGAACTAGCTTATTGAGCTATTTCAACTCTACTGTAAAATTATTTGTACTAGGTTATAGAGCTAGTTCAACTCTAGTCTAAAATTATTTGTACTAGGTTATAGAGCTAGTTCTACTCTAGTACAAAAATATTTAAACTACCTTGTAGAGCTAGTTCAACTCTAGTGTAAAATTATTTGAACTAGCTTGTAGAGCTAGTTCAAATCTAGTCTGAAATTATGTGTACTATCTTGTAGAGCTAGTTCAACTCTATTATAAAATAATTTGAACTAGCTTGTAGAGCTAGTTCAAATCTAGTGTAAAATTATTTTAACTAGCTTGTAGAGCTAGTTCAACTCTACTGTAAAATTATTTGTACTAGGTTATAGAGCTAGTTCAACTCTAGTCTAAAATTATTTGTACTAGGTTATAGAGCTAGTTCTACTCTAGTACACAAATATTTAAACTACATTGTAGAGCTAGTTCAACTCTAGTGTAAAATTATTTGAACTTGAGCCACCAACACCTATGGGGACAGGACCCCTTTCGGTTCGGTGGGAGGTGGAGAGCGCACAAAGAGCGGATCGAGGCAGTACACGCGGGCGATTTTACCTAGCTTCGGGCCGCACGGATGCGTAAAACCCTACTGCTGCTTGTTTGTGTGTATTGAATCTTTGCTCAGGATAGATCGACGCTACCAGACTGAGCGTGGGAGTGTTTCTGGTGTCTCGAATGAGCCGAACCAGCCGAACCCCTTCTACGTTGCGCCTGGGCCTCCTTTTATACTTTCAAGGGGTCACCGATAGGTGGCAACGTAGACTAGAAGGGTAAAAAATGGAAAAGGGTGTGGTAGGTGCAGCTACCGCTATTGTGGATACAGTGCACCTTACCTAACTCCGACGGCAGGGGACAAGGGCATTAAATGCCTGCCTGAGTCTCCTAAACAGTGCAACAAGGTGATCGTTAGGAGCGCCACCGTTTGCCACGATGGCCTTCTCTTCATCTCCGCTTGCCACAACGTACCCCTAGCTGCACGGCCTCCTGCCACGTGTGCTTGGGAGAGTCCTAGAGCGACACGTTAGCAGGTGTGCTGGAGCGCGGGCACGAAGTGGGGGTTTCCCGAGGCAAGTTCCTTGCCGCGGCCATCGTCTTGTCGCGTCCGGAAGCTTGTCGCTCGCCGGATCTTGCCGGGACGCAGGGCGCGTCGCGGCAAGCTTTCTTGGTATGCCTTGGTTGGCCTTCCCGGCAAGCTCCTCTTGCCGGGGCCTTGGTTTGAGTACTTTGTTCTTGAATGGTCTTCAAGGGAACCACGGAGGGTCTTGGCGGTCACCCGGCAAGCCTTGCCGTGGGGTGCTGCAACTGCCCGTGCACGAGTTCGGGATACTAGGGTACCCCTACTCTAGTACAATGACAGAACTAGCTTGTAGGGCTAGTTCAAATCTAGTCTGAAATTATGTGTACTATCTTATAGAGCTAGTTCAACTCTAGTGTAAAATAATTTGAACAAGCTTGTAGAGCTAGTTCAACTCTAGTGTAAAATTATTTGAACTAGCTTGTAGATCTAGTTCAACTCTAGTGTGAATTTTTTTGTACCAGGTTATTGAGAGCTAGTTCAACACTAGTGTAAAATTATTTGAACTAGCTTGTAGAGCTACTTCAACACTAGTGTAAAATTATTTGAACTAGCCTGTAGAGCTAGTTCAACTCTAGTGTAAAATTATTTGAACTATCTTGTAGAGCTAGTTCAACTCTAGTGTAGAATTACATGAACTAGCTTCTAGAGCTAGTTCAAATCTAGTGTGAAATTATGTGTACTATGTTATAGAGCAAGTTCAACTCTAGTGTTAAATTATTTAAACTAGCTTGTAGACCTAGTTCAACTCTAGTGTAAAATTATTTCTACTAGGTTATAGAGCTAGTTCAACTCTAGTGTAAAACTATTTGAACTAGACTGTAGAGCTAGTTCAACTCTAGTGTAAAATCATTTGTACTAGGTTATAGAGCTAGTTCTACTCTAGTGTACAATTATTTGTACTAGGTTATAGAGCTAGTTCTACTCTAGTGCAAAATTATTTGAACTAGCTTGTAGAACTTGTTCAACTCTACAAGCTTGTATAGCTAGTTCAACTCTAGTGTAAAATTATTTGAACTAGCTTGTAGAGCTAGTTCAACTCTAGTATAAAATTATTTGAACTAGCTTGTAGAGCTAGTTCAACTCTAGTGTAAAATTATTTGATCTAGCTTGTAGAGCTAGTTCAACTCTAGTGTAAAATTATTTGTACTAGGTTTCAGAGCTAGTTCTACTCTAGTGTAAAATTATTTGAACTAGCTTGTATAGCTAGTTCAAATCTAGTGTAAAATTATTTGAACTAGCTGATAGAGCTAGTTCATCTCTAGTGTAAAATTATTTGTTCTATGTTATAGAGCTAGTTCAACTCTAGTGTAAATTTATTTATACTAGGTTATAGAGCTAGTTCAACTCTAGTGTAAAATTATTTGTACTAGGTTATAGAGCTAGTTCGACTCTAGTGTAAACCTATTTGAACTAGACTATGGAGCTAGTTCAACTCTAGTGTAAAATCATTTGTACTAGGTTATAGAGCTAGTTCAACTCTAGTGTAAATTTATTTGTACTAGGTTATAGAGCATGTTCTACTCTAGTGAAAAATTATTTGAACTAGCTTGTAGGGCTTGTTCAAATCTACAAGCTTGTATAGCTAGTTCAACTCTAGTGTAAAATTATTTGAACCAGCTTGTAGAGCTAGTTCAACTCTAATGTAAAATTATTTGAACTAGGTTATAGATCTTGTTCAACTTTAGTTTAAAATTATTTGAACTAGCTCATAGAGCTAGTTCAACTCTAGTGTAAAATTATTTGAACTAGCTTATTTAGCTATTTAAATTCTACTGTAAAATTATTTGTACTAGGTTATAGAGCTAGTTCAACTCTAGTCTAAAATTATTTGAACTAGCTTGTAGAGCTAGTTCAACTCTAGTGTAAAATCATTTGTACTAGGTTATAGAGCTAGTTCAAGTCTAGTGTAAAATTATTTGTACTAGGTTATAGAACTAGTTCTACTCTAGTGACAAATTATTTGAACTAGGTTGTAGAGCTTGTTCAACTCTACAAGCTTGTATAGCTAGTTCAACTCCAGTGTAAAATTATTTGAACTAGCTTGTAGAGCTTGTTCAACTCTAGTGTAAAACTTTTTGAACTAGGTTATAAATCTAGTTCAACATTACTATAAAATTATTTTAACTTGCTTGTAGAGCTAGTTCAACTCTAGTGTAAAATTATTTGAACTAGCTTGTAGAGCTAGTTCAACTCTAGTGAAAATTATTTGAACTAGGTTATAGATCCAGTTCAACTATAGTGTAAAACTATTTGAACTAGAATGTAGAGCTAGTTCAACTCTAGTGTAAAATTATCTGAACTAGCTTGTAGAGCTAGTTCAACTCTAGGGTAAAATTATTTGAACTACGTTATAGATCTAGTTCAACTTTAGTGTAAAATTATTTGAACTAGCTTGTAGAGCTAGTTCAATTCTAGTGTAAAATTATTTGAACTAGATTGTAGAGCTAGTTCAATTCTAGTGTAAAATCATTTGAACTAGGTTACAGATCTAGTTCAACTATAGTGTAAAACTATTTGAACTAGAATGTAGATCTAGTTCAACTCTAGTGTAAAATTATCTAAACTAGCTTGTATAGTTAATTCAACTCTAGTGTAAAATTATTTGTACTAGGTTATAGAGCTAGTTCAACTATAGTGTAAAACTATTTGAACTGGATTGTAGAGCTAGTTCAACTCTAGTGTAAAATTATTTGAACTAGCTTGTAGATCTAGTTCAACTCTAGTGTAAAACTATTTGTGAACTAGCTTGTAGAGCTAGGTCAACTCTAGTGTAAAATTATTTGTACTAGGTTATAGAGCTAGTTCAACTCTAGTGTAAAATTATTTGTACTAGGTTATAGAGCTAGTTCTACTCTAGTAGAAAATTATTTAAACTACCTTGTAGAGCTAGTTCAACTCTAGTGTAAAATTATTGGAACTAGCTTGTAGGGCTACTTCAAATCTAGTGTGAAATGATGTGTACTATCTTATAGAGCTAGTCCAACTCTAGTGTAAAATTATTTGAACTAGCTTGTAGAGCTAGTTCAACTCTAGTGTAAAAATATTTGAACTAGGTTATAGATCTAGTTCAACTTTAGTGTAAAATTATTTGAACTAGCTTGTAGAGCTAGTTCAACTCTAGTGTAAAATTATTTGAACTAGCTTGTATAGCTATTTCAAATCTAGTGTAAAATTATTTGTACTAGGTTATAGAGCTAGTTCTACTCTAGTGTAAAATTATTTGAACTAGCTCGTATAGCTAGTTCAAATCTAGTGTAAATTTTTTTGAACTAGGTTATAAATCTAGTTCAACATTAGTGTAAAATTATTTTAACTAGCTTGTAGAGCTAGTTCAACTCTAGTGTAAAATTATTTGAACTAGCTTGTAGAGCTAGTTCAAATCTAGTCTGAAATTATGTGTACTATCTTATAGAGCTAGTTCAACTCTAGTGTAAAATAATTCGAACTAGCTTGTAGAGCTAGTTCAAATCTAGTGTAAAATTATTTGAACTAGCTTGTAGAGCTAGTTCAACTCTAGTGTAAAATCATTTGTACTAGGTTATAGATCTAGTTCAAGTCTAGTGTAAAATTATTTGTACTAGGTTATAGAGCTAGTTCTACTCTAGTGAAAAATTATTTGAACTAGCTTGTAGAGCTTGTTCAACACTACAAGCTTGTATAGCTAGTTCAACTGAAGTGTAAAATTATTTGAACTAGCTTGTAGAGCTTGTTCAACTCTAGTGTAAAAAAATTTGAACTAGGAAATAAATCTAGTTCAACATTAGTGTAAAATTATTTTAACTAGCTTGTAGAGCTAGTTCAACTCTAGTGTAAAATCATTTGTACTAGGTTATAGAGCTAGTTCAAGTCTAGTGTAAAATTATTTGTACTAGGTTATAGAGCTAGTTCTACTCTAGTGACAAATTATTTGAACTAGCTTGTAGAGCTTGTTTAACTCTACAAGCTTGTATAGCTAGTTCAACACCAGTGTGAAATTATTTGAACTAGCTTGTAGAGCTTGTTCAACTCTAGTGTAAAACTTTTTGAACTAGGTTATATATCTAGTTCAACATTAGTGTAAAATTATTTTAACTTGCTTGTTGAGCTAGTTCAACTCTAGTGTAAAATTATTTGAACTAGCTTGTAGAGCTAGTTCAACTCTAGTGAAAATTATTTGAACTAGGTTATAGATCCAGTTCAACTATAGTGTAAAACTATTTGAACTAGAATGTAGAGCTAGTTCAACTCTATTGTAAAATTATCTGAACTAGCTTGTAGAGCTAGTTCAACTCTAGTGTAAAATTATTTGAACTAGGTTATAGATCTAGTTCAACTTTAGTGTAAAATTATTTGAACTAGCTTGTAGAGCTAGTTCAATTCTAGTGTAAAATTATTTGAACTAGATTGTAGAGCTAGTTCAATTCTAGTGTAAAATCATTTGAACTAGGTTACAGATCTAGTTCAACTATAGTGTAAAACTATTTGAACTAGAATGTAGATATAGTTCAACTCTAGTGTAAAATTATCTAAACTAGGTTGTAGAGTTATTTCAACTCTAGTGTAAAATTATTTGTACTAGGTTATAGAGCTAGTTCAACTATAGTGTAAAACTATTTGAACTGGATTGTAGAGCTAGTTCAACTCTAGTGTAAAATTATTTGAACTAGCTTATAGATCTAGTTCAACTCTAGTGTAAAACTATTTGTGAACTAGCTTGTAGAGCTAGGTCAACTCTAGTGTAAAATTATTTGTACTAGGTTATAGAGCTAGTTCAACTCTAGTGTAAAATTATTTGTACTAGGTTATAGAGCTAGTTCTACTCTAGTAGAAAATTATTTAAACTACCTTGTAGAGCTAGTTCAACTCTAGTGTAAAATTATTGGAACTAGCTTGTAGAGCTAGTTCAAATCTAGTGTGAAATGATGTGTACTATTTTATAGAGCTAGTTCAACTCTAGTGTAAAATTATTTGAACTAGCTTGTAGAGCTAGTTCAACTCTAGTGTAAAATTATTTGAACTAGCTTGGAGAGCTAGTTCAACTCTAGTGTAAAATTATTGGAACTAGCTTGTAGGGCTACTTCAAATCTAGTGTGAAATGATGTGTACTATCTTATAGAGCTAGTTCAACTCTAGTGTAAAATTCTTTGAACTAGCTTGTAGAGCTAGTTCAACTCTAGTGTAAAAATATTTGAACTAGGTTATAGATCTAGTTCAACTTTAGTGTAAAATTATTTGAACTAGCTTGTAGAGCTAGTTCAACTCTAGTGTAAAATTATTTGAACTAGCTTGTATAGCTATTTCAAATCTAGTGTAAAATTATTTGTACTAGGTTATAGAGCTAGTTCTACTGTAGTGTAAAATTATTTGAACTAGCTCGTATAGCTAGTTCAAATCTAGTGTAAATTTTTTTGAACTAGGTTATAAATCTAGTTCAACATTAGTGTAAAATTATTTTAACTAGCTTGTAGAGCTAGTTCAACTCTAGTGTAAAATTATTTGAACTAGCTTGTAGAGCTAGTTCAAATCTAGTCTGAAATTATGTGTACTATCTTATAGAGCTAGTTCAACTCTAGTGTAAAATAATTTGAACTAGCTTGTAGAGCTAGTTCAAATCTAGTGTAAAATTATTTGAACTAGCTTGTAGAGCTAGTTCAACTCTAGTGTAAAATCATTTGTACTAGGTTATAGATCTAGTTCAAGTCTAGTGTAAAATTATTTGTACTAGGTTATAGAGCTAGTTCTACTCTAGTGAAAAATTATTTGAACTAGCTTGTAGAGCTTGTTCAACACTACAAGCTTGTATAGCTAGTTCAACTGAAGTGTAAAATTATTTGAACTAGCTTGTAGAGCTTGTTCAACTCTAGTGTAAAAAAATTTGAACTAGGAAATAAATCTAGTTCAACATTAGTGTAAAATTATTTTAACTAGCTTGTAGAGCTAGTTCAACTCTAGTGTAAAATCATTTGTACTAGGTTATAGAGCTAGTTCAAGTCTAGTGTAAAATTATTTGTACTAGGTTATAGAGCTAGTTCTACTCTAGTGACAAATTATTTGAACTAGCTTGTAGAGCTTGTTTAACTCTACAAGCTTGTATAGCTAGTTCAACACCAGTGTGAAATTATTTGAACTAGCTTGTAGAGCTTGTTCAACTCTAGTGTAAAACTTTTTGAACTAGGTTATAAATCTAGTTCAACATTAGTGTAAAATTATTTTAACTTGCTTGTAGAGCTAGTTCAACTCTAGTGTAAAATTATTTGAACTAGCTTGTAGAGCTAGTTCAACTCTAGTGAAAATTATTTGAACTAGGTTATAGATCCAGTTCAACTATAGTGTAAAACTATTTGAACTAGAATGTAGAGCTAGTTCAACTCTATTGTAAAATTATCTGAACTAGCTTGTAGAGCTAGTTCAACTCTAGTGTAAAATTATTTGAACTAGGTTATAGATCTAGTTCAACTTTAGTGTAAAATTATTTGAACTAGCTTGTAGAGCTAGTTCAATTCTAGTGTAAAATTATTTGAACTAGATTGTAGAGCTAGTTCAATTCTAGTGTAAAATCATTTGAACTAGGTTACAGATCTAGTTCAACTATAGTGTAAAACTATTTGAACTAGAATGTAGATATAGTTCAACTCTAGTGTAAAATTATCTAAAGTAGCTTGTAGAGTTATTTCAACTCTAGTGTAAAATTATTTGTACTAGGTTATAGAGCTAGTTCAACTATAGTGTAAAACTATTTGAACTGGATTGTAGAGCTAGTTCAACTCTAGTGTAAAATTATTTGAACTAGCTTATAGATCTAGTTCAACTCTAGTGTAAAACTATTTGTGAACTAGCTTGTAGAGCTAGGTCAACTCTAGTGTAAAATTATTTGTACTAGGTTATAGAGCTAGTTCAACTCTAGTGTAAAATTATTTGTACTAGGTTATAGAGCTAGTTCTACTCTAGTAGAAAATTATTTAAACTACCTTGTAGAGCTAGTTCAAATCTAGTGTAAAATTATTGGAACTAGCTTGTAGAGCTAGTTCAAATCTAGTGTGAAATGATGTGTACTATTTTATAGAGCTAGTTCAACTCTACTGTAAAATTATTTGAACTAGCTTGTAGAGCTAGTTCAACTCTAGTGTAAAAATATTTGAACTAGGTTATAGATCTAGTTCAACTCTAGTGTAAAATTATTTGAACTAGCTTGTAGAGCTAGTTCAACTCTAGTGAAAATTATTTGAACTAGGTTATAGATCCAGTTCAACTATAGTGTAAAACTATTTGAACTAGAATGTAGAGCTAGTTCAACTCTAGTGTAAAATTATCTGAACTAGCTTGTAGAGCTAGTTCAACTCTAGTGTAAAATTATTTGAACTAGGTTATAGATCTAGTTCAACTTTAGTGTAAAATTATTTGAACTAGCTTGTAGAACTAGTTCAATTCTAGTGTAAAATTTTTTGAACTAGATTGTAGAGCTAGTTCAATTCTAGTGTAAAATCATTTGAACTAGGTTACAGATCTAGTTCAACTATAGTGTAAAACTATTTGAACTAGAATGTAGATCTAGTTCAACTCTAGTGTAAAATTATCTAAACTAGCTTGTCGAGTTACTTCAACTCTAGTGTAAAATTATTTGTACTAGGTTATAGAGCTAGTTCAACTATAGTGTAAAACTATTTGAACTGGATTGTAGAGCTAGTTCAACTCTAGTGTAAAATTATTTGAACTAGCTTATAGATCTAGTTCAACTCTAGTGTAAAACTATTTGTGAACTAGCTTGTAGAGCTAGGTCAACTCTAGTGTAAAATTATTTGTACTAGGTTATAGAGCTAGTTCAACTCTAGTGTAAAATTATTTGTACTAGGTTATAGAGCTAGTTCTACTCTAGTAGAAAATTATTTAAACTACCTTGTAGAGCTAGTTCAACTCTAGTGTAAAATTATTGGAACTAGCTTGTAGAGCTAGTTCAAATCTAGTGTGAAATGATGTGTACTATCTTATAGAGCTAGTTCAACTCTAGTGTAAAATTATTTGAACTAGCTTGTAGAGCTAGTTCAACTCTAGTGTAAAAATATTTGAACTAGGTTATAGTTCTAGTTCAACTCTAGTGTAAAATTATTTGAACTAGCTTGTAGAGCTAGTTCAACTCTAGTGAAAATTATTTGAACTAGGTTATAGATCCAGTTCAACTATAGTGTAAAACTATTTGAACTAGAATGTAGAGCTAGTTCAACTCTAGTGTAAAATTATCTGAACTAGCTTGTAGAGCTAGTTCAACTCTAGTGTAAAATTATTTGAACTAGGTTATAGATCTAGTTCAACTTTAGTGTAAAATTATTTGAACTATCTTGTAGAGCTAGTTCAATTCTAGTGTAAAATTATTTGAACTAGATTGTAGAGCTAGTTCAATTCTAGTGTAAAATCATTTGAACTAGGTTACAGATCTAGTTCAACTATAGTGTAAAACTATTTGAACTAGAATGTAGATCTAGTTCAACTCTAGTGTAAAATTGTCTAAACTAGCTTGTAGAGTTACTTCAACTCTAGTGTAAAATTATTTGTACTAGGTTATAGAGCTAGTTCAACTATAGTGTAAAACTATTTGAACTAGATTGTAGAGCTAGTTCAACTCTAGTGTAAAATTATTTGAACTAGCTTATAGATCTAGTTCAACTCTAGTGTAAAACTATTTGTGAACTAGCTTGTAGAGCTAGGTCAACTCTAGTGTAAAATTATTTGTACTAGGTTATAGAGCTAGTTCAAGTCTAGTGTAAAATTATTTGTACTAGGTTATAGAGCTAGTTCTACTCTAGTAGAAAATTATTTAAACTACCTTGTAGAGCTAGTTCAACTCTAGTGTAAAATTATTGGAACTAGCTTGTAGAGCTAGTTCAAATCTAGTGTGAAATGATGTGTACTATCTTATAGAGCTAGTTCAACTCTAGTGTAAAATTATTTGAACTAGCTTGTAGAGCTAGTTCAACTCTAGTGTAAAAATATTTGAACTAGGTTATAGATCTAGTTCAACTCTAGTGTAAAATTATTTGAACTAGCTTGTAGAGCTAGTTCAAATCTAGTCTGAAATTATGTGTACTATCTTATAGAGCTAGTTCAACTCTAGTGTAAAATAATTTGAACTAGCTTGTAGAGCTAGTTCAAATCTAGTGTAAAATTATTTGAACTAGCTTGTAGATCTAGTTCAACTCTAGTGTAAAATCATTTGTACTAGGTTATAGAGCTAGTTCAAGTCTAGTGTAAAATTATTTGTACTAGGTTATAGAGCTAGTTCTACTCTAGTGAAAAAATATTTGAACTAGCTTGTAGAGCTTGTTCAACTCTACAAGCTTGTATAGCTAGTTCAACTGCAGTGTAAAATTATTTGAACTAGCTTGTAGAGCTTGTTCAACTCTAGTGTAAATTTTTTTGAACTACGTTATAAATCTAGTTCAACATTAGTGTAAAATTATTTTAACTAGCTTGTAGAGCTAGTTCAACTCTAGTGTAAAATTATTTGAACTAGCTTGTAGAGCTAGTTCAACTCTAGTGAAAATTATTAGAACTAGGTTATAGATCTAGTTCAACTATAGTGTAAAACTATTTGAACTAGAATGTAGAGCTAGTTCAACTCTAGTGTAAAATTATCTGAACTAGCTTGTAGAGCTAGTTCAACTCTAGTGTAAAATTATTTGAACTAGGTTATAGATCTAGTTCAACTTTAGTGCAGAACTATTTGAACTAGAATGTAGAGCTAGTTCAACTCTAGTGTAAAATTATCTGAACTAGCTTGTAGAGCTACTTCAACTCTAGTGTAAAATTATTTGAACTAGGTTATACATCTAGTTCAACTTTAGTGTAAAATTATTTGAACTAGCTTATAGAGCTAGTTCAATTCTAGTGTAAAATTATTTGAACTAGATTGTAGAGCTAGTTCAACTCTAGTGTAAAATTATTTGAACTAGGTTATAGATCTAGTTCAACTATAGTGTAAAACTATTTGAACTAGAATGTAGAGCTAGTTCAACTCTAGTGTAAAATTATCTAAACTAACTTGTAGAGTTATTTCAACTCTAGTGTAAAATTATTTGTACTGGGTTATAGAGCTAGTTCAACTATAGTGTAAAACTATTTGAACTAGATTGTAGAGCTAGTTCAACTCTAGTGTAAAATTATTTGAACTAGCTTGTAGAGCTAGTTCAACTCTAGTGTAAAACTATTTGTGAACTAGCTTGTAGAGCTACGTCAACTCTAGTGTAAAATTATTTGTACTAGATTATAGAGCTAGTTCAACTCTAGTGTAAAATTATTTGTACTAGGTTATAGAGCTAGTTCTACTCTAGTAGAAAATTATTTGAACTAGCTTGTAGAGCTAGTTCAACTCTAGTGTAAAATCATTTGTACTAGGTTATAAAGCTAGTTCAACTCTAGTGTAAAATTATTTGTACTGGGTTCTAGAGCTAGTTCAACTATAGTGTAAAACTATTTGAACTAGATTGTAGAGCTAGTTCAACTCTAGTGTAAAATTATTTGAACTAGCTTGTAGAGCTAGTTCAACTCTAGTGTAAAACTATTTGTGAACTAGCTTGTAGAGCTACGTCAACTCTAGTGTAAAATTATTTGTACTAGATTATAGAGCTAGTTCAACTCTAGTGTAAAATTATTTGTACTAGGTTATAGAGCTAGTTCTACTCTAGTAGAAAATTATTTGAACTAGCTTGTAGAGCTAGTTCAACTCTAGTGTAAAATCATTTGTACTAGGTTATAAAGCTAGTTCAACTCTAGTGTAAAATTATTTGAACTAGCTTGTAGAGCTAGTTCAAATCTAGTGTGAAATGATGTGTACTATCTTATAGAGCTAGTTCAACTCTAGTGTAAAATTATTTGAACTAGCTTGTAGAGCTAGTTCAAATCTAGTGTGAAATGATGTGTACTATCTTATAGAGCTAGTTCAACTCTAGTGTAAAACTATTTGAACTAGACTATAGAGCTAGTTCAACTCTAGTGTAAAATCATTTGTACTAGGTTATAGAGCTAGTTCAACTCTAGTGTAAAATTATTTGTACTAGGTTATAGAGCTAGTTCTTCTCTAGTGAAAAATTATTTGAACTAGCTTGTAGAGCTTGTTCAACTCTACAAGTTGTATAGCTAGTTCAACTCTAGTGTAAAATTATTTGAACTAGCTTGTAGAGCTAGTTCAACTCGAGTGTAAAATTATTTGATCTAGGTTATAGATCTAGTTCAACCTTAGTGTAAAATTATTGAACTAGCTTGTAGATCTAGTTAAGCTCTAGTGTAAAATTATTTGAACTAGTTTGTAGAGCTAGTTCAACTCTAGTGTAAAATTATTTGTACTAGGTTATAGAGCTAGTTCAACTATAGTGTAAAACTATTTGAACTAGACTGTAGACCTAGTTCAACTCTAGTGTAAAATTATTTGAACTAGCTTGTAGAGCTAGTTCAACTCTACTGTAAAATTATTTGAACTAGCTTGTAGAGCTAGTTCAAATCTAGTGTAAAATTATTTCTACTAGTTTATAGAGCTAGTTCAACTCTAGTGTAAAATTATTTGTACTAGGTTATAGAGCCAGTTCTACTCTAGTACAAAATTACTTGAACTACCTTGTAGATCTAGTTCAACTCTAGTGAAAAATTATTTGAACTAGCATGTAGAGCTAGTTCAAATCTAGTGTGAAATTATGTGTACTAGGTTATAGAGCTAGTTCAACTCTAGTGTAAAATTATTTGAACTAGCTTGTCCAGCTTGTTCAACTCTAGTGTGAAATTATTTGTACTAGGTTATTGAGAGCTAGTTCAACACTAATGTAAAATTATTTGAACTAGCTTGTAGAGCTACTTCAACACTAGTGTAAAATTATTTGAACTAGCATGTAGAGCTAGTTCAACTCTAGTGTAAAATTATTTGAACTAGCTTGTACAACTAGTTCAACTCTAGTATAAAATTATTTGAACTATCTTGTAGAGCTAGTTCAAATCTAGTGTGAAATTATGTGTACTAGGTTATAGAGCTAGTGTAAAATTAGTTGAACTAACTTGTAGAGCTAGTTCAACTCTAGTGTGAAATTTTTTGTACTAGGTTATTGAGAGCTAGTTCAACACTAGTGTAAAATTATTTGAACTAGCTTGTAGAGCTACTTCAACACTAGTGTAAAATTATTTGAACTAGCTTTATAGCTAGTTCAACTCTAGTGTAAAATTATTTGAACTATCTTGTAGAGCTAGTTCAACTCTAGAGTAGAATTACATGAACTAGCTTGTAGAGCTAGTTCAAATCTAGTGTGAAATTATGTGTACTATGTTATAGAGCAAGTTCAACTCTAGTGTAAAATTATTTGAACTAGCTTGCAGAGCTAGTTCAACTCTAGTGTAAAATTATTTGTACTAGGTTATATAGCTAGTTCAAATCTAGTGTAAAACTATTTGAACTAGACTGTGGAGCTAGTTCAATTATAGTGTAAAATCATTTGTACTAGGTTATAGAGCTAGTTCAACTCTAGTGTAAATTTATTTGTACTAGGTTATAGACCATGTTCTACACTAGTGAAAAATTATTTGAACAAGCTTGTAGAGCTTGTTCAAATCTACAAGCTTGTTCAAATCAACACTAGTGTAAAATTACTTGAACTAGCTTGTAGAGCTAGTTTAACTCTAATGTAAAATTATTTGAACTAGGTTATAGATCTTGTTCAACTTTAGTGTAAAATTATTTAAACTAGCTTGTAGAGCTAGTTCAACTCTAGTGTAAAATTATTTGAACTAGCTTGGAGAGCTAGTTCAACTCTACAGTAAAATTATTTGTACTAGGTTATAGAGCTAGTTCAACTCTATTGTAAAATTATTTGTACTAGGTTATTAAGCTAGTTCTACTATAGTAAAAAAATATTTAAACTACCTTTTAGAGCTAGGTCAAGTCTAATGTAAAATTATTTGAACTAGCTTGTAGAGCTAGTTCAGATCTAGTCTGAAATTTTGTGTACTATCTTATAGAGCTAGTTCAACTCTAGTGTAAAATAATTTGAACTAGCTTGTAGAGCTAGTTCAAATCTAGTGTGAAATTGTGTGTACTATGTTATAGAGCTAGTTCAACTCGAGTGTAAAACTATTTGAACTAGACTGTAGAGCTAGTTCAACTCTAGTTTAAAATCATTTGTACTAGGTTATAAAGCTAGTTAAAGTCTAGTGTAAAATTATTTGTACTAGGTTATGGAACTAGTTCTACTCTAGTGAAAAATTATTTGAACTAGCTTGTACAGCTTGTTCAACTCTACAAGCTTGTATAGCTAGTTCAACTCCAGTGTAAAATTATTTGAACTAGCTTGTAGAGCTAGTTCAACTCTAGTGTAAATTTTTTTGAACTAGGTTATAGATCTAGTTCAACATTAGTGTAAAATTATTTGAACTAGCTTGTAGAGCTAGTTCAACTCTAGTGTAAAATTATTTCAACTAGCTTGTAGAGCTAGTTCAACTCTAGTGTAAAATTATTTGAACTAGGTTATAGATCTAGTTCAACCTTAGTGTAAAACTATTTGAACTAGAATGTAGAGCTAGTTCAACTCTAGTGAAAAATTATCTGAACTAGCTTGTAGAGCTAGTTCAACTCTAGTGTAAAATTATTTGAACTAGGTTGTAGATCTAGTTCAACTTTAGTGTAAAATTATTTGAACTAGCTTGTAGAGCTAGTTCAATTCTAGTGTAAAATTATTTGAACTAGATTGTAGAGCTAGTTCAACTCTAGTTTAAAATTATTTGAACTAGGTTATAGAGCTAGTTCAACTATAGTGTAAAACTATTTGAACTAGATTGTAGACCTAGTTCAGCTCTAGTGTAAAATTATTTGAACTAGCTTGTAGAGCTAGTTCAACTCTAGTGTAAAACTATTTCTGAACTAGCTTGTAGAGCTAGGTCAACTCTAGTGTAAAACTATTTGTACTAGGTTATAGAGCTAGTTCAACTCTAGTGTAAAATAATTTGAACTAGCTTGTAGAGCTAGTTCAAATCTAGTGTGAAATTGTGTGTACTATGTTATAGAGCTAGTTCAACTCGAGTGTAAAACTATTTGAACTAGACTGTAGAGCTAGTTCAACTCTAGTTTAAAATCATTTGTACTAGGTTATAGAGCTAGTTAAAGTCTAGTGTAAAATTATTTGTACTAGGTTATGGAACTACTTCTACTCTAGTGAAAAATTATTTGAACTAGCTTGTACAGCTTGTTCATCTCTACAAGCTTGTATAGCTAGTTCAACTCCAGTGTAAAATTATTTGAACTAGCTTGTAGAGCTAGTTCAACTCTAGTGTAAATTTTTTTGAACTAGGTTATAGATCTAGTTCAACATTAGCGTAAAATTATTTGAACTAGCTTGTAGAGCTAGTTCAACTCTAGTGTAAAATTATTTGAACTAGCTTGTAGAGCTAGTTCAACTCTAGTGTAAAATTATTTGAACTAGGTTATAGATCTAGTTCAACTATAGTGTAAAACTATTTGAACTAGAATGTAGAGCTAGTTCCACTCTAGTGTAAAATTATCTGAACTAGCTTGTAGAGCTAGTTCAACTCTAGTGTAAAATTATTTGAACTAGGTTATAGATCTAGTTCAACTTTAGTGTAAAATTATTTGAACTAGCTTGTAGAGCTAGTTCAATTCTAGTGTAAAATTATTTGAACTAGATTGTAGAGCTAGTTCAGCTCTAGTTTAAAATTATTTGAACTAGGTTATAGAGCTAGTTCAACTATAGTGTAAAACTATTTGAACTAGATTGTAGAGCTAGTTCAACTCTAGTGTAAAATTATTTGAACTAGCTTGTAGAGCTAGTTCAACTCTAGTGTAAAACTATTTGTGAACTAGCTTGTACAGCTAGGTCAACTCTAGTGTAAAACTATTTGTACTAGGTTATAGAGCTAGTTCAACTCTAGTGTAAAATTATTTGTACTAGGTTATAGATCTAGTTCTACTCTAGTGTAAAATTATTTGTACTAGGTTATAGAGCTAGTTCTACTCTAGTGAAAAATTATTTGAACTAGCTTGCAGAGCTTGTTCAACTCTACAAGCTGTATAGCTAGTTCAACTATAGTGTAAAATTATTTGAACTAGCTTGTAGAGCTAGTTAAACTCTAGTGTAAAATTATTTGAACTAGCTTGTAGAGCTAGTTCAACTCTAGTGTAAAATTATTTGTACTAGGTTATATAGCTAGTTCAACTATAGTGTAAAACTATTTGAACTAGACTGTAGACCTAGTTCAACTCTAGTGTAAAATTATATGAACTAGCTTGTCCAGCTTGTTTAACTCTAGTATGAAATTATTTGTACTAGGTTATTGGGAGCTAGTTCAACACTAATGTAAAATTATTTGAACTAGCTTGTAGAGCTACTTCAATACTAGTGTAAAATTATTTGAACTAGCCTGTAGAGCTAGTTCAACTGTAGTGTAAAATTATTTGAACTAGCTTGTAGAGCTAGTTCAACTCTAGTGTAAAATTATTTGAACTATCTTGTAGAGCTAGTTCAAATCTAGTGTGAAATTATGTGTACTAGGTTATAGAGCTAGTTCAACTCTAGTGTAAAATTATTTGAACTAGCTTGTAGAGCTAGTTCAACTCTATTGTGAAATTTTTTGTACTAGGTTATTGAGAGATAGTTCAACACTAGTGTAAAATTATTTGAACTAGCTTGTAGAGCTACTACAACACTAGTGTAAAATTATTTGAACTAGCCTGTAGAGCTAGTTCAACTCTAGTGTAAAATTATTTGAACTATCTTGTAGAGCTAGTTCAACTCTAGTGTAGAATTACATGAACTAGCTTGTAGAGCTATTTCAAATCTAGTGTGAAATTATGTGTACCATGTTATAGAGCAAGTTCAACTCTAGTGTAAAATTATTTGAACTAGCTTGTAGAGCTAGTTCAACTCTAGTGTAAAATTATTTGTACTACGTTATAGAGCTAGTTCAACTCTAGTGTAAAACTATTTTAACTAGACTGTAGAGCTAGTTCAACTCTAGTGTAAAATCATTTGTACTAGGTTATAGAGCTAGTTCTACTCTAGTGTAAAATTATTTGTACTAGGTTATAGAGCTAGTTGTACTCTAGTGCAAAATTATTTGAACTAGCTTGTAGAGCTTGTTCAACTCTACAAGCTTGTATAGCTAGTTCAACTCTAGTATAAAATTATTTGAACTAGCTTGTAGAGCTAGTTCAACTCTAGTGTAAAAATATTTGAACTAGGTTATAGATCTAGTTCAACTTTAGTGTAAAATTATTTGAACTAGCTTGTAGAGCTAGTTCAACTCTAGTGTAAAATTATTTGAACTAGCTTGTATAGCTATTTCAAATCTAGTGTAAAATTATTTGTACTAGGATATAGAGCTAGTTCTACTCTAGTGTAAAATTATTTGAACTAGCTCGTATAGCTAGTTCAAATCTAGTGTAAAATTATTTGAACTAGCTAGTAGAACTAGTTCAACTCGAGTGTAAAATTATTTGTTCTATGTTATAGAGCTAGTATGTCGGGGGACTAATCCACGAACACCTATGGGACCGGCGGACTGAGTCCCTTTCGGTTCGGCGGGGGCGGAGGTCGCACGAAGAGCGGATCGAGGCGAAGCACACGAGCAGTTTACCCAGGTTCTGGCCGCACGGATGCGTAAAACCCTACTCCTGCTTTGTGGTTTGTATTGAGTTCTTGCTCGGGAGCGCGGAGTGCTACAGTACACCCCAGCAGCTAACGAGACCGAGCGTGAGTGTTCTCTTTTTTTGAACCCCCCTCTACGTTGCACATGGGCTTCCTTTTATATGCTCAAGGGGTAACCGACAGGTAGCAACGGAGACAAAGGGTAAAAATGGAAAGGTGCTGCGGTAGGTACAGCTACCTGCTACAGTGTATCATACCTAACCCTGACGGTAGGGGACAAGGGCATTAAATGCCCGTCTGTGTCGCCTAAACAGTGCAAAAGGGACCATCAGGGACGCCACCGCTCGCCACGATGACAATCTTGTCAGCGCCACTCGCCACTGCGCACTGCTGGCTGCACAGCCTCCCGCCACGCACGCCTGGAAGGGTCCCAGAGTGACACGTTGGTGGATGTGCTGGAGCGCGGGCACAGAGTGGTGGCTTGCCGCGGCAAGCGCCTTGCCGCGGTCGTTGTCTTGTCGCGTCCAGGAGCTTGTCGCTCACCGGGCCTTGCCGGGACGCGAGGCACGCCGCGGAAAGTTCCTTGAGATGTCTTGGGTGGCCTTCCCGGCAAGCTCCTCTTGCCGGGGTCTTGTCTCCTTAAGCGCCTTGCCTTGGTTGGCCTTCCCGGCAAGCTCCTCTTGCTGGGGTCTTGTGGTGTCTTGGTTTGGATACTTTGTTCTTGAATGGCTCCAAAGGAACCACAGAGGACCTTGGCAGTCACCCGGCAAGTCTTGCCGCGGGATGCTGCGACTGCCCGTGCACAAGTTCGGGATACTAGGGTACCCTTACTCTAGTACACCGACAGGAGCCCCCGGGCCTGGGCCATACACGGTGCCGAGCGCTGTTGGGCCAGGCCCAAAACAGGGCACGGGCACGCGCGGCCTAGGTTACGCCGTATCTCTCTCTGTATCCACCGCGCCCTCCCCAAACGGCATGCATTGAATGCGGCGTCGTGGGAGAGATCGTGGGTGGTTTCCTTATTCGGAAATGTGGAACGTCCGCCCCCTCCCTCTTTATAAGCAGGGGAAACAGGGGTAGTTCGTCCATTCGCCCGTTGCTGCTCCAATCTCAAAAATCTCCGTCGCTCCCTCGTCTTCCCAAAGCCGAAAGAGAGCAGCGCTCTGCCCCCCATCACCACCAGCACCACCAACGCCGTCGACCTCCTCCACCACTTCCGCCATGGCTCCAAAAGCCAACAAGGGGAAGGTCGTGAAGTCGACCGAGGCGCAGCGGCTTGCGGCGCTGCGAAAGGAGCGGGCAGTCTCCCCCCCCAAGCTTGCCGCGAGGGAGCTGAGGGAGAACTACTACCTCTTCTGGTCGACGGAGACACGAGCGCATCCGCGCACGAAGGTACTTCCCGCCGCCGCTTGGAAGAAGGCCCCAAACGGATACCTTTTCTTCGCCTTGTTCTTCTACTACGGGCTCTGCCCGCCTTTCTCTGAATTCTTCTGCGATATCATGAACACCTACGGGTTCCATCTCCTCGACTTCACCCCCAATGCCGTTCTGACCATGGCAGTTTTGGCACATCTCTGCGAAAACTTTGTCGGAGTCTGTCGGTGTACTAGAGTAGGGGTACCCTATTACCCCGAACTCGTGCACGGGCAGTTGCAGCGCCCCGCGGCAAGGCTTTCCGGGTGACCGCCAGGACCCTCCGTGGTTCCCTTAAAGACCATTCAAGAACAAAGTACTCAAACCAAGGCCTCGGTAAGAGGAGCTTGCGGGGAAGGCCAACCGAGGCCCCGGTAAGAGGAGCTTGCCGGGAAGGCCAACCAAGGCCCCGGCAAGAGGAGCTTGCCGGGAAGAGACGAGACCCCGGCAAGAGGAGCTTGCCGGGAAGGCCACTCAAGACATAACAAGAAAGCTTGCCGCGACGCGCCCTGCGTCCCGGCAAGATCCGGTGAGCGACAAGCTTCCGGACGCGACAAGACGACGGCCGCGGCAAGGAGCTTGCCGCGGGAAACCCCCACTGCGTGCCCGCGCTCCAGCTCACCTGCTAACGTGTCGCTCTGGGACTCTCCCAGAGCGCACGTGGCGGGAGGCCGTGCAGCTAGGGGTACATGGTGGCAAGCGGAGATGAAGAGAAGCCCATCGTGGCAAACGATGGAACTCCTAACGGTCACCTTTTGCACTGTTTAGGAGACTCAGACAGGCATTTAATGCCCTTGTCCCCTGCCGTCAGAGTTAGGTAGGGTGCACTGTATCCACAGTAGCGGTAGCTATACCTACCACATCCTTTTCCATTTTTACCCTTCTTATCTACGTTGCCCCCTGTCGGTGACCCCTTGACTATAAAAGGAGGCCCAAGCGCAACGTAGAAAGGGTTCCGGAGGTCGGGGAGTTCAGAGACTCGGCCAGCTCGGCTCGTTGAACACCAGAAACACTCTTACGCTCAGTCTGGCAGCATCCATCGCTCCTGAGCAAGAATCCAATATACACAAACAAGCAGCAGTAGGGTTTTACGCATCCGTGCGGCCCGAAGCTGGGTAAAAATCTCCCCGCGTGCACTGCCTCGATCTGCTCTTTGTGCGCTCTGCGCCCCCCACCGAACCGAAAAGGGGCCCTGTCCCCATAGGTGTTGGCGGGAATCAGCATCGCCCCCGACATCTCTGGCGCGCCAGGTAGGGGGCGTCGAGATCGTGCGAACCCGATCCGGCGGGCACGCAAGCTAAATCCTCATCGTCATGGCTCCCAAGGAGCGGGCGAGCAAAAGAACGACGCCAGTGCGGCAACAGAAAAAAGCTAAGTCGTGCAAAACTTTAGATATTTCCTTTGTATACGAAGTTATCCGCCTTGGAGATCTTGTTCTTTGTACGAAAAACCTGTGCGCGGAGGAATCAACTCGTAGCTAGTCGCGCCCTTACTTTGTTTTGAGTCCGCTCAACAACTTAAGTGAGCTGCTAGCGCCCTTACTTTGCTTCGAGTCCGCTCAGCAACTTAAGAGAGCTGCTAGCGCCCTTACTTTGTTTCGAGTCCGCTCAACAACTTAAGCGAGCTGCAACTAGTTGCGACAAGATTACTTGTCGGTAGCGACCCCGCCAGCAGGCTGCTGAAGTTCCGCACTCGGCGCTCGCGGCAAGGGTGCCTGCACCAGCAAGTTTTCCTAGAAAGCGTAGGGTGGACGTACAAAGAGGGGTCGAACAGGAAGATAGCATGTGCTATTTATTTGAGATTTCTGCATAGACCTGTATGCCGAGGAGCCTTCTCGGGGCTAGTTGCGCTCCATGTTGCCTCGAGTCCGCTCGGCAACTTGTGCGGTTGCGCTAGAACCAAGAAGGTAAACCTTTCCGGGAGGCGATGTTCCCGAATAGCCGCTAAGGGCCCGTTCCCTCAAGCGCTGCTAGCTGGATCACACGCACCGGAAAGCATTCCAGCAGGCATAGGGAATATGTAGCAGAAGTCAAAATTCGCAAACGAGTTAAGTGCACTTCGGATGCTAATCACTTGCTATGTTTGAACGCAGTTATGGCCCGGGGGCTGGCAACGCCCTTAGGGCCAATCTTTTTGGCGTCAAGAACGACGAAGTTCTCGACCATAAGCCTTTCCGGCAATGATCTTGCTGGGAGCCGGCGTCAAGAACGACGAAGTTCTTCGCCATAAGCCTTTCCGGCAACGATCTTGCCGGGAGCCGGCGTCAAGAACGACGAAGTTCTTCGCCATAAGCCTTTCCGGCAACGATCTTGCCGGGAGCCGGTGTCAAGAACAACGAAGTTCTTCGCCATGAGCCTTCCTGGCGACAAGTTTGCCGGAAGCCGGCATCGAGAATGTCAAAGTTCTCTGCCGATGATAAAAGCCTTCCTGGCAACAAGCTTGCCGGAAGCCGGCATCGAGAACGTCAAAGTTCTCTGCCGAAGATAAAAGCCTTCCTGGCAACAAGCCTTCCGGAAGCCGGCATCGAGAACGTCAAAGTTCTCTGCCGAAGATAAAAGCCTTCCTGGCAACAAGCCTGCTGGAAGCCGGCATCGAGAACGCCAAAGTTCTCTGCCGAAGATAAAAACCTTCCTGGCAACAAGTTTGCCGGAAGCCGGCATCGAGAACGTCAAAGTTCTCTGCTGAAGATAAAAACCTTCCTGGCAACAAGTTTGCCGGAAGCCGGCATCGAGAACGTCAAAGTTCTCTGCTGAAGATAAAAGCCTTCCTGGCAACAAGCCTGCCGGAAGCCGGCATCGAGAACGTCAAAGTTCTCTGCCGAAGATAAAAGCCTTCCTGGCAACAAGCTTGCCAGAAGCCGGCATCGAGAACGTCAAAGTTCTCTGCCGAAGATAAAAGCCTTCCTGGCAACAAGCTTGCCAGAAGCTGGCATCGAGAACGTCAAATTTCTCTGCTGAAGATAAAAGCCTTCCCGGCAAGCCAGTATCGCTGGGGGCTGTGAGTGCCAAGAATCGTCCACGGCAAACCAGAGTTGCCGGGGGCTGCAATACCAGATAAGTCTTTCATCCCTCATCATGCATCCTCTTATGGATTGGGGAATGCGAAACCACGTTTCTTCCCGGAAACTGTCGTGCTCCCTCGACTCTAGGCCCTGGGGCTCATTCTCGGGGCCAAGTTTGGTCGTAGTCGCGGCAGCAAAGGGATGAAACGAGGAGACCGCACCCACCTCGTTCCTGCCTCCGTTAAAAGCGTGAGAAAGGTTGAGCGACATGGGAAGGCGGCAGGGCCTGTTGCCGGGAGATGAAATGTCTGTCCGAGGGAGGCTCGACTTCCATCGCGTGCGCAAACGGAGCAGGAAGCCGGAGGCGACGACGAGGCGCCCGGCGCAGCCTGATGAAGAACTCACAAGGGTCGTCCCCTATGTGGACCGCCGTGGGGGGAAGGGCCGCCGGCGGAGGTGAAGTTGACGCGCCGCCCCGTCCGCCTCTTCCCCGAGCGCCTCGACCTCGTCCTCGACCTCGTCCGCGACCTTGTCCTCTTCCTCTTCCCCTCAAGACCGGCTCTGCCACCACGGGCGCAGAAGAGGGAGAGAGGTGCTGTCTGGCGGCGACCCTCGCTGCCACCGAGGAAGGGCCTGGGTTCCCTTTCTCCATGGCAGATGAAAGAAAGGGGAGGAGAAGCTGAAGAAAGGAGAAGATGAGAGAGTGCGGGTTTTCCATGCTCCCATCCCGCTCTTTATAAAGGAGCGAGGTGGGCGCTCGGCCGCCCCACTCAGCGAATCAAGACACGGGAAGGGCAGGGAGTCGGGGCCAACCCGCTCGCAATGGCCCAGTTTCCCAATCCACCGTCCGTGACCTCAAGCGCATGGGAGCCGCGTGGCAGGAATGCAGAACTGAGGCGACAGATGAGGCAGCACCGCTCCGCCCCGTGAACGCGGGGAGTGGACGTCCCAAAAACGGTGCACCAGCCCCTTCCAGTAAATGCACCGCGCCCTCACACCTACCTCCGTTTAAGAAGGAGGGCGTGAATCGTCCCCATCATCGTGGCCTGACGCATGCTCGGGGGGCTTAGCCCCACGCAAACTCCCACGATCTCTCCCACGACGCCGCGTTTGACGTGTGCTATTCTGGGCGTGCGCGGTGGGAGCAGAGTTAGATTCGGCGTGACCTAGGCCGCGCGTGCCCGTGCACTGTTTTGGGCCTGGCCCAACAGCGCTCGGCACCGTGTATGGCCCAGGCCCGGGGGCTCCTGTCGGTGTACTAGAGTAGGGGTACCCTATTACCCCGAACTCGTGCACGGGCAGTTGCAGCGCCCCGCGGCAAGGCTTGCCGGGTGACCGCCAGGACCCTCCGTGGTTCCCTTAAAGACCATTCAAGAACAAAGTACTCAAACCAAGGCCCCGGTAAGAGGAGCTTGCCGGGAAGGCCAACCGAGGCCCCGGTAAGAGGAGCTTGCCGGGAAGGCCAACCAAGGCCCCGGCAAGAGGAGCTTGCCGGGAAGAGACGAGACCCCGGCAAGAGGAGCTTGCCGGGAAGGCCACTCAAGACATACCAAGAAAGCTTGCCGCGACGCGCCCTGCGTCCCGGCAAGATCCGGCGAGCGACAAGCTTCCGGACGCGACAAGACGACGGCTGCGGCAAGGAGCTTGCCGCGGGAAACCCCCACTGCATGCCCGCGCTCCAGCTCACCTGCTAACGTGTCGCTCTGGGACTCTCCCAGAGCACACGTGGTGGGAGGCCGTGCAGCTAGGGGTACGTGGTGGCAAGCGGAGATGAAGAGAAGCCCATCGTGGCAAACGGTGGCACTCCTAACGGTCACCTTTTGCACTGTTTAGGAGACTCAGACAGGCATTTAATGCCCTTGTCCCCTGCCGTCAGAGTTAGGTAGGGTGCACTGTATCCACAGTAGCGGTAGCTATACCTACCACATCCTTTTCCATTTTTACCCTTCTTGTCTACGTTGCCCCCTGTCGGTGACCCCTTGAGTATAAAAGGAGGCCCAAGCGCAACGTAGAAAGGGTTGCGAAGGTCGGGGAGTTCAGAGACTCGGCCAGCTCGGCTCGTTGAACACCAGAAACACTCTTACGCTCAGTCTGGCAGCGTCCATCGCTCCTGAGCAAGAATCCAATATACACAAACAAGAAGCAGTAGGGTTTTACGCATCCGTGCGGCCCGAAGCTGGGTAAAAATCTCCCCGCGTGCACTGCCTCGATCCGCTCTTTGTGCGCTCTCCGCCCCCCCACCGAACCGAAAAGGGGCCCTGTCCCCATAGGTGTTGGCGGGAATCAGCATCGCCCCCATCAGAGTCCATCCCAATGTAGCCCTCTTTCGCCACTTCTTTAAACCTCGAGTAGAGAGAGGAGAGCCTTTATCCGGCGAAATCGCCTGGATCTCAAGGGCCGGCAAGAAGGAAACTTATCTAGAGGGAGAATTCTGCGGCAAGTGGGAGGAGTGGAGAGCAGACTGGTGCTAGATTGATGAGGAGAACCCGCAGCCATTCACCACCCGGCGCCAAACCCCAGTAGCACGCGGCAGCGATTGGAGTGACGTGGCCCCGGAAGACGACAGGCTGAAGATTGCTGTCACCCGGATCCTATGCCTCAGGCTTGCCGGGCTCACTGTAGGCGCTGTTGGCGCGGATTTTCTTCGCCGCCGCATCGCCCCCCTGCAGGAACGGGGGAGACCCACTTGGGAGTTCAAGAATGCGGCAGATATCATGAGGCTGCGGCTGGGCCTCAACTTCAACTTCACAGTTCTGGAGCTCAACGCGATGCTCCAAGAGCTGTTCAAGTACGACTCTCAACACCCTGAAGTTTTCAGGTTGCCGGGGGGGGGGGGTCGTTCCGCTGTGCAACAACTCCGCGCTCGACCGCATCCGTGCAATGATGCCGTTGTGCGACTCGCATGGAATTGTCCCAACTTGGCAAGAGCCTGCAGATGACGTCGTGCAACAATTCTTCGATGACTTGGTAGAAGTGCCGATCCGCTCTGACGAGAAAGATAGCCTCACCCGTGACACCACCGATGCGGAGATGGCACTCATCGCCACTAGGCTAGAAGAGGCGGCGGCAGCCGTAGCCGCGGGCGAATTTGGATTCACCATGGAGGAGGCAGAGGCAGTAGAGGCGGCAAGCCGTGCCGAGCGAGGGGAGCCTGCCGGCGAGAAAGAGCTTGTCGGGCATAACGTCGAGTTGAGCGAGCCCGCCAAGGATACGAGCGGCTCGCTGGATATCAACTCGTCTTCCTCCTCATCTTCAGACAGCTCGCCGCAAGCAGAGCCTCCATCCGCACCAAGAAGGCGTCTCCGCAAGGTCGGTGACATAGCGGAGCGGCAGGCGAGGCAACAGTCGCCGCGCCGCGTGACACGCTCCACCGCGGCAAGCACTGTTACCGCGGGAGCGCCTCACGCTGCGACGGCAACTGGAGCGGGGCCCTCCCGGACCACCGCTTCTACTCCTGCCGCTTCTCACGCCGCGGCGACAGCCGGAGCGGGGTCGTCTCAGACCGCCGCCACTGCTCCCTCCAAGCAGCCAAGGGAAGCTACTCCTCCGCCTCTTCGCGTCGGACGTGAGCCAGACTTTGACTTCTCCGCGTTCAGCTCCGACGAGGAAGAAGAAGAAGAGTAAGACTCCCTTGGTGTACTTGTAGTTCTTCAATCCTTGCTGTTTGTCTTGTATCTCATTTGCTTGACTCTGAACTTGTTCCTTTTTAGGACTCTGGCCCAGAGAGCAGCAAAGAGAGCCAAAGTCCCGGTGATTGTCATCGAGGACGAACCTACTGCGACAGCAGGGGGTGCGCCCGAGACAACCTTGCCGGACCCGGCAACTTTTCTCCAGAGCAACCCCCAGCGTAAGTATATGGTTTGCTTTCCGCTGTGAGATGCGCATGGATACTCTGTCTTTGCTGATATCTTACTGCTGGTTTGTGTAGGAGCAGAGCAGCCCCACCAAGAGCCAAGGGAGAATCCCCCGACAAGGGAGAGCTCTCTGGCAAGGGATGGCTTTCCGGTAAGGGAGAAGTCTCCGGTAAGGGAGGGTTCTCCGGCAAGGGACAGCACCAGCGGCCCCCCGACGGTGGAGACCACGACTGGAGAACCCGGCACAGGTAATCCTTTCGCTTCAAAACTTTCCTTGGGTTCTTCTTTTGATCTTCTTGGGTTTTTGCTTGACTCTTCTCCCTTTCCCGGCTGTCAGACCCATCTGCTACGGAGCCGATGGAGACCGAGACTGCCGCCGAAGAAGCGGCCGGTGCTGACGATCCCGCCGGCATAGAGGCCGCCAAGGCTGCCGCCGCGGCAACTGGCGTGGGGTCTGGCGATCGCACTGACGGCCCTGAGGCCGCAGGAGCGCCAGGCGCTACACCGACCGCCGACCCGTCCGCCGCTGCCGCAGCGCCAGGCTCCGAAGAGCCCCAGCCAGGCGTCTATTTGAAGGCCGGCGACGACGTCTTCATCAACCTTCCCTGGGCATCGAGCTCCAGGGCGGCGGTCGAGGGAGAGATCTTTGACGGGGAGGTGCTTGCCTCCGTTGGGCTGACGCTGGTTGATGTGCCGAGCAGCAGCAGCAACGAGCCCGAGGAGGAGCGGCTGCTGCGGAAGTTGTTGTCGCTCTACCACGCGCGGCAAGCCAAGCTGGAATCCCGCGAGGCACTTGTCGCGAAGGCGGGAGCAGACATCGGGAAGCGCATGGAAGAGCTCGGGGGTTTCCACCAGGAAGCCCTCCGGTCCCTGGCGGAGGAGCGGGAGCAGCTCGCCGAAGCGCAGAAGGCCTTCCTCCTCGAGAAGGCTGAAGTCAAAGAGCAACAGCGACTTGCCGCTGTGAAGCCATCCGCGGAGGAGGGCGAGCTGGCGCAGCGGAAGATCAATCTTGACGCCCACGAGGAGGAGCTTGCCATGCGCGAGGAAAAACTCGGCGGAGCCCTTAAGCAAGCAGAGGATGCTGCCGCAGTTGCCGAGGCCGCCAAGAAGGAGCTGGAGATGAAGGTGGTGCAGCTGGAGGCCGATCTTGCCGAGAAGGGCAAAGAGCTCAGCGCCGCCAAAGACTCCAACGCGGATCTTGAGTTGAAGCTGACCACTTTGACCAAGACTCTGGATGGCGCCAAGGAGTAGGAGGCGGCCTTGAAAGAAGAGATCAAGGCCGACAAGGTGCTGTTGGAGAGTGTTGCCGCCACCCAGAATGCTTTCAGGGAAAATGTGGAGCACTGGACGGAGAGCCTCGTGAGCGCTGCCGCAGATATTGACAGGGAGTTGGCGCAGCTGGGGATGGAGGATCTCGGGTATCCCTCTAACGAGAACCTCCAACCCAGCGCCATGCTCGTCTTGTTCTTCAAGGGCGTGGCGACGGCCCTCCAGCGACTCCGGGAGAAGATCCCAAAGCAGCTGGCTGACGAGTCGCGCATGATCTGCGCAGGAGCTCTTCAGAAAGTGTTGGTGAAGGTGGCCTTCCGCAATCCGGGCCTCAACCTCACTAACATCCTCAAGACCCTGCCGCCAGATGCCGATCTGGAGGTGCTCAAGGCCCTTGTCGCACCCATTGTTGACAAGGTGAGCGGGATCAAGAGGATCGAGGGCGATCGCGTAGATTAGGCCGCCCATTTCTTCTTTTCTTGTCGTTGTTTGTCATGCTATGAAAACAATCTGTTAGAGCCGCGACAAGCTATCTTTGTAATATAACTCTATTCTGGGTAATGATTACAATGTTATTCCCTTTACTTGATTCCTCCCTTTGTATGTTTTTGCCCTACGCTTTTAGGGAACTTGCCGGTGCAGGTACCTGAGCCGCGAGCGCTGAGTGCGGGACGTCAGCAGCCTGCTGGTGGTGCCGCTACCGACAAGAAACCTTGTCGCAACTAGTTGCAGCTCACTTAAGTTGTTGAGCGGACTCGAAACAAAGTAAGGGCGCAACTAGCTACGAGTTGGTTCCTCCGCGCACAGGTTTTCCATACAAAGTGCGGTCGTTCAAGCGAGATAACATAAAATTTAAAAAATCTGATTGCTCAAACTTTGGCAACTTAGCTTTTCTGTTGTTTGCTTCCCGGTAAGGCGAAATTTTCTTGAACGATGCCTGGTCCATACCATTATCTTCTCCTTTCCTCCCCGGTAAACTTGTGGGCGAGGGAACCTTCCTTTCCTTGAGAAAAAAGAAAGAAGAGAAAATAAAGATACGGAGCCTTACGGCTCGTTATTGCTTACCGTGGAGTAGGTGCTGCACAAACTGTTAGATCATATATGCCAAAAAATAGAGAGCATGAAATTGACAAAATGTGTGGAGCACATGAGCTTTACTTATGCATGGGGTCTGCGCCCGGCTTTGTACAAAGGATTACATGCAACAGCGGCAAGACTTGTACAAAAGGTGGTTGCCGGAACAGGTTCCGGCAACCGCGCCTTACGGGTAAAACTTACGAAGATGCTCAATGTTCCAGGAGTTGCTCACCGGAATGCCATCTTAGGTCTCAAGGCGGAAAGCGCCAGGCCTAGTGACTCGTTTGACCCGATAAGGGCCTTCCCACTTCGGCGTCAACTTGTTGGAATTCTTGGCGGACTGAACACGCCGAAGAACAAGGTCGCCTTCCTCGAGACTTATGGCAACCACCTTTTGGCGCAAAGCTTGCTGGTAGTGGAAGTCTCGAGGAAGGCGACCTTGTTCTTCGGCGTGTTCAGTCCGCCAAGAATTCCAACAAGTTGACGCCAAAGTGGGAAGGCCCTTATCGGGTGAAACGAGTCACTAGGCCTGGCGCTGTCCACCTTGAGACCGAAGATGGCATTCCGGTGAGCAACTCCTGGAACATTGAGCATCTTCGTAAGTTTTACCCGTAAGGCACGGTTGCCGGAACCTGTTCCGGCAACCACCTTTTGTACAAGTCTTGCCGCTGTTGCATGTAATCCTTTGTACAAAGCCGGGCGCAGACCCCGTGCATAAGTAAAGCTCATGTGCTCCGCACATTTTCTCAATTTCATGCTCTCTATTTTTTGGCATATATGATCTGACACTTTGTGCAGCACCTACTCCACGGTAAGCAATAACGAGCCGTAAGGCTCCGTATCTTTATTTTCTCTTCTTTCTTTTTTCTCAAGGAAATGAAGGTTCCCTCACCCACAAGTTTGCCGGGGAGGAAAGGAGAAGATAATGGTATGGACCAGGCGTCGTTCAAGAAAATTTCGCCTTACCGGGAAGCAAACAACAGAAAAGCTAAGTTGCCAAAGTTTGAGCAATCAGATTTTTTAAATTTTAAGTTATCTCCCTTGAACGACCGCACTTTGTATGGAAAACCTGTGCGCGGAGGAACCAACTCGTAGCTAGTTGCTCCCTTACTTTGTTTCGAGTTCGCTCAACAACTTAAGTGAGCTGCAACTAGTTGCGACAAGGTTTCTTGTCGGTAGCGGCACCGCTAGCAGGCTGCTGACGTCCCGCACTCAGCGCTCGCGGCTCAGGTACCTGCACCGGCAAGTTCCCTAAAAGCCTAGGGCAAAAACATACAAAGGGAGGAATCAAGTAAAGGGAATAACATTGCAATCATTACCCAAAATAGAGTTATATTACAAAGATAGCTTGTCGCGGCTCTAACAGATTGTTTTCATAGCATGACAAACAGTGACAAGAAAAGAAGAAATGGGCGTCCTAATCTACGCGATCACCCTCGATCCTCTTGATCCCGCTCACCTTGTCAACAATGGGTGCGACAAGGTCCTTGAGCGCCTCCAGATCGGCATCTGGTGGCAGGGTCTTGAGGACGTTGGTGAGGTTGAGGCCCGGATTGCGGAAGGCCACCTTCACCAACACTTTCTGAAGAGCTCCCGCGCAGATCTTGCACGACTCGTCGGCCAGCTGCTTTGGGATCTTCTCCCGGAGTTGCTGGAGGGCCGTCGCCACGCCCTTGAAGAACAAGACGAGCTTGGCGCTAGGTTGGAGGTTCTCGTCGGAGGGATACCCGAGATCCTCCATCCCCAGCTGCGCTAACTCCCTGTCAATATCTGCGGCAGCGCTCACGAGGCTCTCCGTCCAGTGCTCCACATTTTCGCTGAAAGCATTCTGGGTGGCGGCAACACTCTCCAACAGCGCCTTGTCGGATTTGATCTCTTCTTTCAAGGCTGCCTCCTGCTCCTTGGCGCCGTCCAGCGTCTTGGTCAAAGTGGTCAGCTTCAACTCAAGATCCGCGTTGGAGTCTTTGGCGGCGCTGAGCTCTTTGCCCTTCTCGGCAAGATCGGCCTCCAGCTGCACCACCTTCATCTCCAGCTCCTTCTTGGCGGCCTCAGCAACTGCGGCAGCATCCTCTGCTTGCTTAAGGGCTCCGCCGAGTTTTTCCTCGTGCACGGCAAGCTCCTCCTCGTGGGCGTCAAGATTGATCTTCCGTTGCGCCAGCTCGCCCTCCTCCGCAGATAGCTTCACAGCGGCAAGTCGCTGTTGCTCTTCAACTTCAGCCTTCTCGAGGAGGAAGGCCTTCTGCGCTTCGGCGAGCTGCTCCCGCTCCTCCGCCAGGAACCGGAGGGCTTCCTGGTGGAAACCCCCGAGCTCTTCCGCGTGCTTCTCGATGTCTGCTCCCGCCTTCGCGACAAGTGCTCGCGGGATTCCAGCTTGGCTTGCCGCGCGCGGTAGAGCGACAACAACTTCCGCAGCAGCCGCTCCTCCTCGGGCTCGTTGCTGCTGCTGCTCGGCGCGTCAACCAGCATCAGCCCAGCGGAGGCAAGCACCTCCCCGTCGAAGATCTCTCCCTCGACCGGCGCCCTGGAGCTCGATGCCCAGGGAAGGTTGATGAAGACGTCGTCGCCGGCCTTCAAATAGACGCCTGGTTGGGGCTCTTCGGAGCCTGGCGCTGCGGCAGTGGCGGACGGGTCGGCGGTCGGTGTAGCGCCTGGCGCTCCTGCGGCCTCAGGGCCGTCAGTGCGATCGCCAGACCCCTCGCCAGTTGCCGCGGCGGCAGCCTTGTCGGCCTCTGTGCCGGCGGGATCGTCAGCGCCGGCCGCTTCTTCGGCGGCAACCTCGGTCTCCATCGGCTCCATAGCAGATGGGTCTAACAGCTGGGAAAGGGAGAAGAGTCAAGCAAAAACCCAAGAAGATCAAAAGAAGAAGAACCCAAGGAAAGTTTTGAAGTGAAAGGATTACCTGTGTCGGGTTCTGCAGTCGTGGTCTCTACCGTCGGGGGGCCGCTGGTGCTGTCCCTTGCCGGAGAACCCTCCCTTACCGGAGACTTCTCCCTTACCGAATAGCCCTCCCTTGCCAGAGAGCTCTCCCTTGTCGGGGGATTCTCCCTTGGCTCTTGGTGGGGCTGCTCTGCTCCTACACAAACCAGCAGTAAGATATCAGCAAAGACAGAGTATCCATGCACATCTCACAGCGGAAAGCAAACCATATACTTACGCTGGGGGCTGCTCTGGAGAAAAGTTGCCGGGTCCGGCAAGGTTGTCTCAGGCGCACCCCCTGCTGTTGCAGTAGGTTCGTCCTCGATGACAATCACCGGGACTTTGGCTCTCTTTGCTGCTCTCTGGGCCAGAGTCCTAAAAAGGAACAAGTTCAAAGTCAAGCAAATGAGATAGAAGACAAACAGCAAGGATTGAAGAACTACAAGTACACCAAGGGAGTCTTACTCTTCTTCTTCTTCCTCGTCGGAGCTGAATGCGGAGAAGTCGAAGTCTGGCTCACGTCCGGCGCGAGGAGGCGGAGGAGTAGCTTCCCTTGGCCGCTTGGCGGGAGCAGTGGCGGCGGTCTGAGACGACCCCACTCCGGCTATCGCCGCAGCGTGAGAAGCGGCAGGAGTAGAAGCAGTGGTCCAGGAGGGCCCCGCTCCAGTTGCCGTCGCAGCGTGAGGTGCTCCCGCAGTAACAGTGCTTGCCGCGGTGGAGCGTGTCACGCGGCGCGGCGACTGTTGCCTCGCCTGCCGCTCCGCTACGTCACCGACCTTGCGGAGATGCCTTCTTGGTGCGGATGGAGGCTCTGCTTGCGGCGAGCTGTCTGAAGATGAGGAGGAAGACGAGTTGATCTCCAGCGAGCCGCTCGTATCCTTGGCGGGCTCGCTCGACTCGACGTTATGCCCGGCAAGCTCTTTCTTGCCGGCAGGCTCCCCTCGCTCGGCACGGCTTGCCGCCTCTGCTGCCTCTGCCTCCTCCACGGTGGATCCAAATTCGCCTGCGGCTGCGGCTACCGCCGCCTCTTCTAGCCTAGTGGCGATGAGTGCCATCTCCGCATCGGTGGTGTCGTGGGTGAGGCTATCTTTCTCATCGGAGCGGATCGGCACTTCTACCAAGTCATCAAAGAATTGCTGCACGACGTCGTCTGCAGGCTCTTGCCAAGTTGGGACAATTCCATGCGAGTCGCACAACGGCATCATTGCACGGATGCGGTCGAGCGCGGAGTTGTTGCACAGCGGAACGACCCCGCCCCCCCCCCCCCCCCCCCCCCCCCGGCAACCTGAAAACTTCGGGGTGTTGAGGGTCGTACTTGAACAGCTCCTGGAGCATCGCGTTGAGCTCCAGAACTATGAAGTTGAAGTTGAGGCCCGGCCGCAGCCTCATAATATCTGCCGCATTCTTGAACTCCCAAGTGGGTCTCCCCCGTTCCTGCAGGGGGGCGATGTGGCGGCGAAGAAAATCCGCGCCAACAGCGCCTACAGTGAGCCCGGCAAGCCTGAGGCGTAGGATCCGGGTGACAGCAATCTTCAGCCTGTCGTCTTCCGAGGCCACGTCACTCCAATCGCTGCCGCGTGCTACTGGGGTTTGGCACCGGGTGGTGAATGGCTGCGGGTTCTCCTCGTCAATCCAGCACTAGTCTGCTCTCCACTCCTCCCACTTGCCGCGGAATTCTCCCTCCAGATAAGTTTCCTTCTTGCCGGCCCTTGAGATCCAGGCGATTCCGCCGGATAAAGGCTCTCCTCTCTCTACTCGGGGTATAAAGAAGTGGCGAAAGAGGGCTACATTGGGATGGACTCCGACAAAGTTTTCGCAGAGATATGCGAACACTACCATGGTCAGAACGGCAGATCCCTGACAGCGAGCTTGAGGAGACCGGCACATTCCAAGGAATCAACCCGGGAAGGAGCAAGCCTAAGGGGAAGGTCACGTTGCCTGTAACATTTGTCAGCGAGCTGAACTTCAGGACTGAGAGGGTCACTTTTGACGTTGCCGATATTCCATTGCCTTACAAGGGGATACTTGGCCGTCCAGCACTCGCCAAGTTCATGGCAGCCTCTCACTACGCATACAACATGCTGAAGATGCCAGGCCCGATAAGCGTCATCTCTGTCCCTGGTGACAAGAAGGATGCTCTTATCTGCGCCAACAAGATCTACCGGGAAGCGGCAGCCGCAGCAGATTACAAATCACCTGCCATTGAAGCTCCCGGGGGGAAGAAGAAGACCAAGTCCGGCAAGAGTTCTGATGCCTACTCCGGCAAGCGCACCTCTTCGGAGTGCTGCGCTGCCATCGAGGACGCACCATCGAGCACCACCGGCAAGTGTAAGAAGACAATCGCAGCTCCGCCAGAGACCAAGAAGGTGTCCGCCAAGGAGGACGGCACTGGTGGTACCTTCACCATCAGTGCCACTCTCGACCCTAAATAGGAAAGCGCGCTCATTGCTTTCCTGCGGGCGAATGTCGACGTGTTTGCGTGGCAACCGTCTAACATCCCCGGTGTTTCCAGGAAAGTAATTGAGCACCACCTTGCCGTTTGTCCTCATGCGCGGCCCGTCAAGCAGAAGGTCAGGAAGCAAGCAGTGGAGCGCCAAGAATTCATTGCAGAGGAGATCAAGAAGTTGGAAGCAGCAGGCCTTGTCAGAGGAGTGCTCCATCCTACGTGGTTGGCCAGTCCTGTAGTCATGCGCAAGGCGAACGGAAAATGGAGACTTTGTATCGATTTTACCGATGTTAACAAAGCTTGTCCCAAAGACCCATTTCCTTTGCCGCGCATTGACCAGATTGTTGACTCCACAGCCGGATGTGATTTGCTTTCATTTCTTGACGCATACTCAGGATACCATCGGATCTTCATGGCCGAAGAGGATGAGGAGAAGACCGCATTCATTACTCCATGTGGCACGTACTGTTTCATACGGATGCCTTTCGGATTAAAAAATGCTGGTTCAATGTTTGCAAGAGTAGTCCATGTCGCTCTTGAGCCACAAATACACAGAAATGTGGAAGCCTACATGGATGACATAGTGGTCAAGAGCAAGGACAAGGCAACTCTGATCCAAGATTTAGACGAGACCTTTGCAAATCTGCGCAAGATCAGCCTCAAGCTCAACCCCGAGAAGTGTGTGTTTGGAGTCCCCTCCGGCAAGCTTCTCGGGTTCTTCGTGTCTCAGCGGGGAATTGAAGCCAATCCCGACAAGATCAAGGCCATTGAGCAGATTGAAGCACCAAAGCGCGTCAAGGATGTACAAAGACTTGCCGGTTGCATGGCTGCTCTCAGCAGGTTTATCTCTAGGTCTGCTGAGCGCGCCCTGCCGTTTTTCAAATTATTGAAAAAGGCAGGTCCAATGAAATGGACTCCGGAAGCGGAGGCTGCGCTGCAAGACTTGAAGAAATACCTGTCCTCTGCTCCAACACTTGTCGCACCTAAGCCACAAGAGAAGTTGCTACTGTATATAGCGGCAACCAATCAAGTGGTTAGTGCTGCGTTAGTGGCAGAGAGGGAGGCAGATGACGAGCCAGCAACCACGGCAGGCGCATCCAGCGACAAGCAGGAGGCTTCCCCGGCAAGCTCTGGTCCCGACAAAGATGGATCTGCGCAGATGCGCGAGGAGATACAACAGAAAATGGTGCAGCGCCCAGTTTACTTTGTCAGTTCCCTTCTGCAGGGGGCTAGGTCAAGGTACTCTGGTGTGCAGAAATTGCTTTTCGGCCTTCTCATGGCCTCGAGAAAGCTGCGCCATTACTTCCAAGCACATGAGATCACAGTTGTCACTCGCTTTCCGCTGAAGAGGATACTACAGAATCTAGAAGCGACAGGCAGGATTGTTGAGTGGGCACTCGAACTGTCAAGCTTTGGCCTCAAGTTTGAGAGTACTTCAACTATCCAAAGCAGAGCATTGGCAGAATTCATAGCAGAATGGACGCCAACACCAGATGAAGAAATTCCAGAAACGAGCATCCCCATCGACGAAGCAAGCAAAGAGTGGCTGATGTACTTTGATGGTGCTTTTTCGCTGCAAGGCGCCGGCGCTGGCGTGCTGCTTATCACACCCACCGGAGAGCACCTCAAGTACATAGTCCAGATGCACTTTCCCAAGGAGCAAGCAACAAACAATACTGTAGAGTATGAAGGCTTGCTTGCCGGTCTTAGGATCGCGACAGACCTTGGGATAAAGAAGCTCATTATCCGGGGTGACTCACAGCTTGTCGTCCGCCAAGTGAACAAGAGTTATCAGAGTCCGTTGATGGAAGCTTACATCGACGAAGTGAGAAAGCTAGAAGAGCACTTTGATGGCCTACAGATGGAGCATGTTCCAAGAGCTCAGAACGCCATTGCCGATGGCCTGTCAAAGTGCGCTGCACTTAAGTTACCTGTGGAACCAGGGATCTTTGTGCTCAAGCTGACTCAACCGTCCGTAACGCCATCAACTGGACAGAGCAAGAAGAGGAAGTTGATTTCTGGTGACTATTTTCCGGCAGAGCTTCCCGAAGCCGCCGCCAAGAAGGTCCCCAAGATCAACGCCAAGAGTGCTGAGGAGCGGTCTGCTCCGGCAAGCCCTAGGGTTTGTTCCATTCAAGCAGAAGCTCCCGGCAAGTTTTGCTCCGGCAAGCTTGCCGGGAAACGTCGAGCTCCGGTAGAGCCGCATGTTCTCGCCGTAGAAGCGGACGTTCCCGCAGCAGCAGATTTGCCTTTGGCAAAGAAGGTCCCCGAGAAGCAACGGTCAAGCGGAGAGGGCAAATGCTGAAGTGTTGCGCGGGCTCAAGACCAGGACTTTCGACAGGCTGCACAAGTGCGGAAGAAACTGGATCGAGGAGCTGCCGGTGGTTCTTTGGTCGATCAGAACGATGCCAAATCGAGCCACTGGCCAGACACCTTTCGCTCTAGTCTATGGAGCAGAGGAAGTTCTCCCCACGGAACTCGTATATGGGTCACCTCAAGTGCTCGCTTATGATGAGCTCGAGCAAGAGCAGCTGCGACAAGATGATGCGCTGCTCCTTGAGGAAGACTGTCTTTAGGCTGCTGTGCGAGCTGCTCGCTACCAGCAAGCTTTGCGCCGCTACCATAGCCGCAAAGTTAACGCCAGAAGTCTCGAGGAAGGCGACCTTGTTCTTCGGCGTGTTCAGTCCGCCAAGAATTCCAACAAGTTGACGCTGAAGTGGGAAGGCCCTTATCGGGTGAAATGAGTCACTAGGCCTGGCACTGTCCGCCTTGAGACCGAAGATGGCATTCCGGTGAGCAACTCCTGGAACATTGAGCATCTTCGTAAGTTTTACCCGTAAGGCGCGGTTGCCGGAACCTGTTCCGGCAACCACCTTTTGTACATGTCTTGCCGCTGTTGCATGTAATCCTTTGTACAAAGCCGGGCGCAGACCCCGTGCATAAGTAAAGCTCATGTGCTCCGCACATTTTGTCAATTTCATGCTCTCTATTTTTTGGCATACATGATCTGACACTTTGTGCAGCACCTACTCCACGGTAAGCAATAACGAGCCGTAAGGCTCCGTATCTTTATTTTCTCTTCTTTCTTTTTTCTCAAGGAAAGGAAGGTTCCCTTGCCCACAAGTTTGCCGGGGAGGAAAGGAGAAGATAATGGTATGGACCAGGCGTCGTTCAAGAAAATTTCGCCTTACCGGGAAGCAAACAACAGAAAAGCTAAGTTGCCAAAGTTTGAGCAATCAGATTTTTTAAATTTTAAGTTATCTCCCTTGAACGACCGCACTTTGTATGGAAAACCTATGCGCGGAGGAACCAACTCGTAGCTAGTTGCGCCCTTACTTTGTTTCGAGTCCGCTCAACAACTTAAGTGAGATGCAACTAGTTGTGACAAGGTTTCTTGTCGGTAGCGGCAGCGCCAGCAGGCTGTTGACGCCCCGCACTCAGCGCTCGCGGCTCAGGTACCTGCACCGGCAAGTTCCCTAAAAGCGTAGGGCAAAAACATAAAAAGGGAGGAATCAAGTAAAGGGAATAACATTGCAATCATTACCCAGAATAGAGTTATATTACAAAGATAGCTTGTCGTGGCTCTAACAGATTGTTTTCATAGCATGACAAACAGCGACAAGAAGAGAAGAAATGGGCGGCCTAATCTACGTGATCGCCCTCGATCCTCTTGATACCGCTCACCTTGTCAGCAATGGGTGCGACAAGGGCCTTGAGCGCCTCCAGATCGGCATCTGGTGGCAGGGTCTTGAGGACGTTGGTGAGGTTGAGGCCCGGATTGCGGAAGGCCACCTTCACCAACACTTTCTGAAGAGCTCCCGCGCAGATCTTGCGTGACTCGTCGGCCAGCTGCTTTGGGATCTTCTCCCGGAGTCGCTGGAGGGCCGTCGCCACGCCCTTGAAGAACAAGACGAGCTTGGTGCTAGGTTGGAGGTTCTCGTCGGAGGGATACCCGAGATCCTCCATCCCCACTTGCGCCAACTCCCTGTCAATATCTGCGGCAGCGCTCACGAGGCTCTCCGTCCAGTGCTCCACATTTTCCCTGAAAGTGTTCTGGGTGGCGGCAACACTCTCCAACAGCGCCTTGTCGGCCTTGATCTCTTCTTTCAAGGCTGCCTCCTGCTCCTTGGCACCGTCCAGCGTCTTGGTCAAAGTGGTCAGCTTCAACTCAAGATCCGCGTTGGAGTCTTTGGCGGCGCTGAGCTCTTTGCCCTTCTCGGCAAGATCGGCCTCCAGCTGCACCACCTTCATCTCCAGCTCCTTCTTGGCGGCCTCAGCAACTGCGGCAGCATCCTCTGCTTGCTTAAGGGCTCCGCCGAGTTTTTCCTCGCGCACGGAAAGCTCCTCCTCGTGGGCGTCAAGATTGATCTTCCGCTGCGCCAGCTCACCCTCCTCCGCGGATAGCTTCACAGCGGCAAGTTGCTGTTGCTATTCGACTTCAGCCTTCTCGAGGAGGAAGACCTTCTACGCTTCGGCGAGCTGCTTCCGCTCCTCCGCCAGGGACCGGAGGGCTTCCTGGTGGAAACCCCCGAGCTCTTCCGCGTGCTTCTCGATGTCTGCTCCCGCCTTCGCGACAAGCGCCTCGCGGGATTCCAGCTTGGCTTGCCGCGCGCGGTAGAGCGAAAACAACTTCCGCAGCAGCCGCTCCTCCTCGGGCTCGTTGCTGCTGCTGCTCGGCGCGTCAACCAGCGTCAGCCCAGCGGAGACAAGCACCTCCCCGTCGAACATCTCTCCCTCGACCGGCGCCCTAGAGCTCGATGCCCAGGGAAGGTTGATGAATACGTTGTCGCCGGCCTTCAAATAGACGCCTGGCTGGGGCTCTTCGGAGCCTGGCGCTGCGGCAGCGGCGGACGGGTCGGCGGTCGGTGTAGCGCCTGGCGCTCCTGCGGCCTCAGGGTCGTCAGTGCGTTCACCAGACCCCCTCGCCAGTTGCTGCGGCGGCAGCCTTGGCGGCCTCTGTGTCGGCGGGATCGTCAGCACCGGCCGCTTCTTCGGCGGCAACCTCGGTCTCCATCGGCTCCGTAGCAGATGGGTCTGACAGCCGGGAAAGGGAGAAGAGTCAAGAAAAAACCCAAGAAGATCAAAAGAAGAAGTACCCAAGGAAAGTTTTGAAGCGAAAGGATTACCTGTGCCGGGTTCTGCAGTCGTGGTCTCCACCGTCGGGGGGCCGCTGGTGCTGTCCCTTGCCGGAGAACCCTCCCTTACCAGAGACTTCTACCTTACCGGAAAGCCCTCCTTGCCAGAGAGCTCTCCCTTGTTGGGGGATTCTCCCTTGGCTCTTGGTGGGGCTGCTCTGCTCCTACACAAACCAGCAGTAAGATATCAACAAAGACAGAGTATCCATGCGCATCTCACAGTGGAAAGCAAACCATATACTTACGCTGGGGGCTGCTCTGGAGAAAAGTTGCCGAGTCCGGCAAGGTTGTCTACGAGTTGGTTTCTCCGCGCAAAGGTTTTCCATACAAAGTGTGGTCATTCAAGGGAGATAACTTAAAATTTAGAAAATCTGATTGCTCAAACTTTGGCAACTTAGCTTTTCTGTTGTTTGCTTCCCAGTAAGGAGAAATTTTCTTGAACGACGCCTGGTCCATACCATTATCTTTTCCTTTCCTCCCTGGCAAACTTGTGGGCGAGGGAACCTTCCTTTCCTTGAGAAAAAAGAAAGAAGAGAAAATAAAGATACGGAGCCTTACGGCTCGTTATTGCTTACCGTGGAGTAGGTGCTGCACAAAGTGTCAGATCATATATGCCAAAAAATAGAGAGCATGAAATTGACAAAATGTGCGGAGCACATGAGCTTTACTTATGCACGGGGTCTGCGCCCGGCTTTATACAAAGGATTACATGCAACAGCGGCAAGACTTGTACAAAAGGTGGTTGCCGAAACAGGTTCCGGCAACCGCGCCTTACGGGTAAAACTTATGAAGATGCTCAATGTTCCAGGAGTTGCTCACCGGAATGCCATCTTCGGTCTCAAGGCGGACAGCGCCAGGCCTAGTGACTCGTTTCACCCGATAAGGGCCTTCCCACGTCAGCGTCAACTTGTTGGAATTCTTGGCGGACTGAACACGCCGAAGAACAAGGTCGCCTTCCTCGAGACTTATGGCAACCACCTTTTGGCGCAAAGCTTGCTGGTAGTGGAAGTCTCGGGGAAGGCGACCTTGTTCTTCGGCGTGTTCAGTCCGCCAAGAATTCCAACAAGTTGACGCTGAAGTGGGAAGGCCCTTATCGGGTGAAACGAGTCACTAGACCTGGCGCTGTCCACCTTGAGACCAAAGATGGCATTCCGGTGAGCAACTCCTGGAACATTGAGCATCTTCGTAAGTTTTACCCGTAAGGCATGGTTGCCGGAACCTGTTCCGGCAACCACCTTTTGTACAAGTCTTGCCGCTGTTGCATGTAATCCTTTGTACAAAGCCGGGCGCAGACCCTGTGCATAAGTAAAGCTCATGTGCTCCGCACATTTTGTCAATTTCATGCTCTCTATTTTTTGGCATATATGATCTGACACTTTGTGCAGCACCTACTCCACGATAAGCAATAACGAGCCGTAAGGCTCCGTATCTTTATTTTCTCTTCTTTCTTTTTTCTCAAGGAAATGAAGGTTCCCTCACCCACAAGTTTGCCGGGGAGGAAAGGAGAAGATAATGGTATGGACCAGGCGTCGTTCAAGAAAATTTCGCCTTACCGGGAAGCAAACAACAGAAAAGCTAAGTTGCCAAAGTTTGAGCAATCAGATTTTTTAAATTTTAAATTATCTCCCTTGAACGACCGCACTTTGTATGGAAAACCTGTGCGCGGAGGAACCAACTCGTAGCTAGTTGCTCCCTTACTTTGTTTCGAGTTCTCTCAACAACTTAAGTGAGCTGCAACTAGTTGCGACAAGGTTTCTTGTCGGTAGCGGCACCGCTAACAGGCTGCTGACGTCCCGCACTCAGCGCTCGCGGCTCAGGTACCTGCATCGGCAAGTTCCCTAAAAGCGTAGGGCAAAAACATACAAAGGGAGGAATCAAGTAAAGGGAATAACATTGCAATCATTACCCAGAATAGAGTTATATTACAAAGATAGCTTGTCGCGGCTCTAACAGATTGTTTTCATAGCATGACAAACAGTGACAAGAAAAGAAGAAATGGGCGTCCTAATCTACGCGATCGCCCTCGATCCTCTTGATCCCGCTCACCTTGTCAACAATGGGTGCGACAAGGTCCTTGAGCGCCTCCAGATCGGCATCTGGTGGAAGGGTCTTGAGGACGTTGGTGAGGTTGAGGCCCGGATTGCGGAAGGCCACCTTCACCAATACTTTCTGAAGAGCTCCCGCGCAGATCTTGCGCGACTCGTCGGCCAGCTGCTTTGGGATCTTCTCCCGGAGTCGCTGGAGGGCCGTCGCCACGCCCTTGAAGAACAAGACGAGCTTGGTGCTAGGTTGGAGGTTCTCGTCGGAGGGATACCCGAGATCCTCCATCCCCACTTGCGCCAACTCCCTGTCAATATCTGCGGCAGCGCTCACGAGGCTCTCCGTCCAGTGCTCCACATTTTCCCTGAAAGCATTCTGGGTGGCGGCAACACTCTCCAACAGCGCCTTGTCGGCCTTGATCTCTTCTTTCAAGGCTGCCTCCTGCTCCTTGGCGCCGTCCAGCATCTTGGTCAAAGTGGTCAGCTTCAACTCAAGATCCGCGTTGGAGTCTTTGGCGGCGCTGAGCTCTTTGCCCTTCTCGGCAAGATCGGCCTCCAGCTGCACCACCTTCATCTCCAGCTCCTTCTTGGCGGCCTCAGCAACTGCGGCAGCATCCTCTACTTGCTTAAGGGCTCCGCCGAGTTATTCCTCGCGCACGGCAAGTTCCTCCTCGTGGGCGTCAAGATTGATCTTCCGCTGCGCCAGCTCGCCCTCCTCCGCAGATAGCTTCACAGCGGCAAGTCGCTGTTGCTCTTCAACTTCAGCCTTCTCGAGGAGGAAGGCCTTCTGCGCTTCGGCGAGCTGCTCCCGCTCCTCCGCCAGGAACCGGAGGGCTTCCTGGTGGAAACCCCCGAGCTCTTCCGCGTGCTTCTCGATGTCTACTCCCGCCTTCGCGACAAGCGCCTCGCGGGATTCCAGCTTGGCTTGCCGCGCGCGGTAGAGCGACAACAACTTCCGCAGCAGCCGCTCCTCCTCGGGCTCGTTGCTGCTGCTGCTCGGCGCGTCAACCAGCGTCAGCCCAGCGGAGGCAAGCACCTCCCCGTCGAAGATCTCTCCCTCGACCGGCGCCCTGGAGCTCGATGCCCAGGGAAGGTTGATGAAGACGTCGTCGCCGGCCTTCAAATAGACGCCTGGCTGGGGCTCTTCGGAGCCTGGCGCTGCGGCAGTGGCGGACGGGTCGGCGGTGGGTGTAGCGCCTGGCGCTCCTACGGGCTCAGGGCCGTCAGTGCGATCGCCAGACCCCTCGCCAGTTGCCGCGGCGGCAGCCTTGTCGGCCTCTGTGCCGGCGGGATCGTCAGCGCCGGCCGCTTCTTCGGCGGCAACCTCGGTCTCCATCGGCTCCATAGCAGATGGGTCTAACAGCTGGGAAAGGGAGAAGAGTCAAGCAAAAACCCAAGAGGATCAAAAGAAGAAGAACCCAAGGAAAGTTTTGAAGCGAAAGGATTACCTGTGCCGGGTTCTCCAGTCGTGGTCTCCACCGTCGGGGGGCCGCTGGTGCTGTCCCTTGCCGGAGAACCCTCCCTTACCGGAGACTTCTCCCTTACCGGAAAGCCATCCCTTGCCAGAGAGCTCTCCCTTGTCGGGGGATTCTCCCTTGGCTCTTGGTGGGGCTGCTCTGCTCCTACACAAACCAGCAGTAAGATATCAGCAAAGACAGAGTATCCATGCGCATCTCACAGCGGAAAGCAAACCATATACTTACGCTGGGGGTTGCTCTGGAGAAAAGTTGCCGGGTCCGGCAAGGTTGTCTCGGGCGCACCCCCTGCTGTCGCAGTAGGTTCGTCCTCGATGACAATCACCGGGACTTTGGCTCTCTTTGCTGCTCTCTGGGCCAGAGTCCTAAAAAGGAACAAGTTCAGAGTCAAGCAAATGAGATACAAGACAAACAGCAAGGATTGAAGAACTACAAGTACACCAAGGGAGTCTTACTCTTCTTCTTCTTCCTCGTCGGAGCTGAATGTGGAGAAGTCTAAGTCTGGCTCACGTCCGGCGCGAGGAGGCGGAGGAGTAGCTTCCCTTGGCCGCTTGGCGGGAGTAGTGGCGGCGGTCTGAGACGACCCCGCTCCGGCTGTCGCCGCAGCGTGAGAAGCGGCAGGAGTAGAAGTAGTGGTCCAGGAGGGCCCCGCTCCAGTCGCCGTTGCAGCGTGAGGTGCTCCCGCGGTAACAGTGCTTGCCGTGGTGGAGCGTGTCACGCGGCGCGGCGACTGTTGCCTCGCCTGCCGCTCCGCTACGTCACCGACCTTGCGGAGACGCCTTCTTGGTGCGGATGGAGGCTCTGCTTGCGGCGAGCTGTCTGAAGATGAGGAGGAAGACGAGTTGATCTCCAGCGAGCCGCTCGTATCCTTGGTGGGCTCGCTCGACTCGACGTTATGCCCGGCAAGCTCTTTCTTGCCGGCAGGCTCCCCTCGCTCGGCACGGCTTGCCGCCTCTGCTGCCTCTGCCTCCTCCACGGTGGATCCAAATTCGCCCGCGTCTGCGGCTACCGCCGCCTCTTCTAGCCTAGTGGCGATGAGTGCCATCTCCGCATCGGTGGTGTCGCGGGTGAGGCTATCTTTCTCATCGGAGCAGATCGGCACTTCTACCAAGTCATCAAAGAATTGCTGCACGATGTCGTCTGCAGGCTCTTGCCAAGTTGGGACAATTCCATGCGAGTCGCACAACGGCATCATTGCACGGATGCGGTCGAGCGCGGAGTTGTTGCACAGCGGAACGACCCCCCCCCCCCGGCAACCTGAAAACTTCGGGGTGTTGAGGGTCGTACTTGAACAGCTCCTGGAGCATCGCGTTGAGCTCCAGAACTGTGAAGTTGAAGTTGAGGCCCGGCCGCAGCCTCATGATATCTGCCGCATTCTTGAACTCCCAAGTGGGTCTCCCCCGTTCCTGCAGGGGGGCGATGCGGCGGCGAAGAAAATCCGCGCCAACAGCGCCTATAGTGAGCTCGGCAAGCCTGAGGCGTAGGATCCGGGTGACAGCAATCTTCAGCCTGTCGTCTTCCGAGGCCACGTCACTCCAATCGCTGCCGCGTGCTACTGGGGTTTGGCACCGGGTGGTGAATGGCTGCGGGTTCTCCTCGTCAATCCAGCACCAGTCTTCTCTCCACTCCTCCCACTTGCCGCGGAATTCTCCCTCCAGATAAGTTTCCTTCTTGCCGGCCCTTGAGATCCAGGCGATTCCGCCGGATAAAGGCTCTCCTCTCTCTACTCGGGGTATAAAGAAGTGGCGAAAGAGGGCTACATTGGGATGGACTCCGACAAAGTTTTCGCAGAGATGTGCGAACACTACCATGGTCAGAACGGCAGATCCCTGACAGCGAGCTTGAGGAGACCGGCACATTCCAAGGAATCAACCCGGGAAGGAGCAAGCCGAAGGGGAAGGTCACGTTGCCTGTAACATTTGGCAGCGAGCTGAACTTCAGGACTGAGAGGGTCACTTTTGACGTTGCCGATATTCCATTGCCTTACAATGGGATACTTGGCCGTCCAGCACTCGCCAAGTTCATGGCAGCCTCTCACTACGCATACAACATGCTAAAGATGCCAGGCCCGATAAGCGTCATCTCTGTCCCTGGTGACAAGAAGGATGCTCTTATCTGCGCCGACAAGATCTACCGGGAAGCGGCAGCCGCAGCAGATTACAAATCACTTGCCGTTGAAGCTCCCGGGGGGAAGAAGAAGACCAAGTCCGGCAAGAGTTCTGATGCCTACACCGGCAAGCGCACCTCTTCGGAGTGCTGCGCTGCCGTCGAGGACGCACCATCGAGCACCACCGGCAAGTGTAAGAAGACAATCGCAGCTCCGCCAGAGACCAAGAAGGTGTCCGCCAAGGAGGACGGCACTGGTGGTACCTTCACCATCAGTGCCACTCTCGACCCTAAATAGGAAAGCGCGCTCATTGCTTTCCTGCAGGCGAATGTCGACGTGTTTGCGTGGCAACCGTCTGACATCCCCAGTGTTTCCAGGAAAGTAATTGAGCACCACCTTGCCGTTTGTCCTCATGCGCGGCTCGTCAAGCAGAAGGTCAGGAAGCAAGCAGTGGAGCGCCAAGAATTCATTGCAGAGGAGATCAAGAAGTTGGAAGCAGCAGACCTTGTCAGAGGAGTGCTCCATCCTACGTGGCTGGCCAGTCCTATAGTTGTGCGCAAGGCGAACGGAAAATGGAGACTTTGTATCGATTTTACCGATGTTAACAAAGCTTGTCCCAAAGACCCATTTCCTTTGTCGCGCATTGACCAGATTGTTGACTCCACAGCCGGATGTGATTTGCTTTCATTTCTTGATGCATACTCAGGATACCATCAGATCTTCATGGCCGAAGAGGATGAGGAGAAGACCGCATTCATTACTCCATGTGGCACATACTGTTTCATACGGATGCCTTTCGGATTAAAAAATGCTGGTTCAACGTTTGCAAGAGTAGTCCATGTCGCTCTTGAGCCACAAATACACAGAAATGTGGAAGCCTACATGGATGACATAGTGGTCAAGAGCAAGGACAAGGCAACTCTGATCCAAGATTTAGATGAGACCTTTGCAAATCTGCGCAAGATCAGCCTCAAGCTCAACCCCGAGAAGTGTGTGTTTGGAGTCCCCTCCGGCAAGCTTCTCGGGTTCTTCATGTCTCGGCGGGGAATTGAAGCCAATCCCGACAAGATCAAGGCCATTGAGCAGATTGAAGCACCAAAGCGCGTCAAGGATGTACAAAGACTTGCCGGTTGCATGGCTGCTCTCAGCAGGTTTATCTCTAGGTCTGCTGAGCGCGCCCTGCCGTTTTTCAAATTATTGAAAAAGGCAGGTCCAATGAAATGGACTCTGGAAGCGGAGGCTGCGCTGCAAGACTTGAAGAAATACCTGTCCTCTGCTCCAACACTTGTCGCACCTAAGCCACAAGAGAAGTTGCTACTGTATATAGCGGCAACCAATCAAGTGGTTAGTGCTGCGTTAGTGGCAGAGAGGGAGGCAGATGACGAGCCAGCAACCACGGCAGGCACATCCAGCGACAAGCAGGAGGCTTCCCCGGCAAGCTCTGGTCCCGACAAAGATGGATCTGCGTAGATGCGCGAGGAGATACAAAAGAAAATGGTGCAGCGCCTAGTTTACTTTGTCAGTTCCCTTCTGCAGGGGGCTAGGTCAAGGTACTCTGGCGTGCAGAAATTGCTTTTCGGCCTTCTCATGGCCTCGAGAAAGCTGCGCCATTACTTCCAAGCACATGAGATCACAGTTGTCACTCGCTTTCCGCTGAAGAGGATACTACAGAATCTAGAAGCGACAGGCAGGATTGTTGAGTGGGCACTCGAACTGTCAAGCTTTGGCCTCAAGTTTGAGAGTACTTCAACTATCCAAAGCAGAGCATTGGCAGAATTCATAGCAGAATGGACGCCAACACCAGATGAAGAAATTCCAGAAACGAGCATCCCCATCGACAAAGCAAGCAAAGAGTGGCTCATGTACTTTGATGGTGCTTTTTCGCTGCAAGGCGCCGGCGCTGGCGTGCTGCTTATCACACCCACTGGAGAGCACCTCAAGTACATAGTCCAGATGCACTTTCCCAAGGAGCAAGCAACAAACAATACTGCAGAGTATGAAGGCTTGCTTGCCGGTCTCAGGATCGCGACAGACCTTGGGATAAAGAAGCTCATTATCTGGGGTGACTCAAAGCTTGTCGTCCGCCAACTGAACAAGAGTTATCAGAGTCCGTTGATGGAAGCTTACGTCGACGAAGTGAGAAAGCTAGAAGAGCACTTTGACGGCCTACAGATGGAGCATGTTCCAAGAGCTCAGAACGCCATTGCCGATGGCCTGTCAAAGTGCGCTGCACTTAAGTTACCTGTGGAACCAGGGATCTTTGTGCTCAAGCTGACTCAACCGTCCGTAATGCCATCAACTGGACAGAGCAAGAAGAGGAAGTTGATTTCTGGTGACTATTTTCCGGTAGAGCTTCCTGAAGCCGCCGCCAAGAAGGTCCCCAAGATCAACGCCAAGAGCGCTGAGGAGCGGTCTGCTCCGGCAAGCCCTAGGGTTTGTTCCGTTGAAGCAGAAGCTCCCGGCAAGTTTTGCTCCGGCAAGCTTGCCGGGAAACGTCAAGCTCCGGCAGAGCCGCATGTTCTCGCCGTAGAAGCGGACGTTCCCGCAGCAGCAGATTTGCCTTTGGCAAAGAAGGTCCCCGAGAAGCAACGGTCAAGCGGAGAGGGCAAATGCTGAAGTGTTGCGCGGGCTCAAGACCAGGACTTTCGACAGGCTGCACAAGTGCGGAAGAAACTGGATCGAGGAGCTGCCGGTGGTTCTTTGGTCGATCAGAACGACGCCAAATCGAGCCACTGGCCAGACACCTTTCGCTCTAGTCTATGGAGCAGAGGCAGTTCTCCCCACGGAACTCGTATACGGGTCACCTCAAGTGCTCGCTTATGATGAGCTCGAGCAAGAGCAGCTGCGACAAGATGACGCGCTGCTCCTTGAGGAAGACCGTCTTTAGGCTGCTGTGCGAGCTGCTCGCTACCAGCAAGCTTTGCGCCGCTACCATAGCCGCAAAGTTAACGCCAGAAGTCTCGAGGAAGGCGACCTTGTTCTTCGGTGTGTTCAGTCCGCCAAAAATTCCAACAAGTTGACGCTGAAGTGGGAAGGCCCTTATCGGGTGAAACGAGTCACTAGGCCTGGCACTGTCCGCCTTGAGACCGAAGATGGCATTCCGGTGAGCAACTCCTGGAACATTGAGCATCTTCGTAAGTTTTACCCGTAAGGCGCGGTTGCCGGAACCTGTTCCGGCAACCACCTTTTGTACAAGTCTTGCCGCTGTTGCATGTAATCCTTTGTACAAAGCCGGGCGCAGACCCCGTGCATAAGTAAAGCTCATGTGCTCCGCACATTTTGTCAATTTCATGCTCTCTATTTTTTGGCATATATGATCTGACACTTTGTGCAGCAATAACGAGCCGTAAGGCTCCGTATCTTTATTTTCTCTTCTTTCTTTTTTCTCAAGGAAAGGAAGGTTCCCTTGCCCACAAGTTTGCCGGGGAGGAAAGGAGAAGATAATGGTATGGACCAGGCGTCGTTCAAGAAAATTTCGCCTTACCGGGAAGCAAACAACAGAAAAACTAAGTTGCCAAAGTTTGAGCAATCAGATTTTTTAAATTTTAAGGTATCTCCCTTGAACGACCGCACTTTGTATGGAAAACCTATGCGCGGAGGAACCAACTCGTAGCTAGTTGTGCCCTTACTTTGTTTCGAGTCCGCTCAACAACTTAAGTGAGATGCAACTAGTTGTGACAAGGTTTCTTGTCGGTAGCGGCACTGCCAGCAGGCTGCTGACGCCCCGCACTCAGCGCTCGTGGCTCAGGTACCTGCACCGGCAAGTTCCCTAAAAGCGTAGGGCAAAAACATAAAAAGGGAGGAATCAAGTAAAGGGAATAACATTGCAATCATTACCCAGAATAGAGTTATATTACAAAGATAGCTTGTCGTGGCTCTAACAGATTGTTTTCATAGCATGACAAACAACGACAAGAAAAGAAGAAATGGGCGGCCTAATCTACGTGATCGCCCTCGATCCTCTTGATCCCGCTCACCTTGTCAACAATGGGTGCGACAAGGGCCTTGATCTCTTCTTTCAAGGCCGCCTCCTGCTCCTTGGCGCCGTCCAGCGTCTTGGTCAAAGTGGTCAGCTTCAACTCAAGATCCGCGTTGGAGTCTTTGGCGGCGCTGAGCTCTTTGCCCTTCTCGGCAAGATCGGCCTCCAGCTGCACCACCTTCATCTCCAGCTCCTTCTTGGCGGCCTCAGCAACTGCGGCAGCATCCTCTGCTTGCTTAAGGGCTCCGCCGAGTTTTTCCTCGCGCACGGCAAGCTCCTCCTCGTGGGCGTCAAGATTGATCTTCCGCTGCGCCAGCTCACCCTCTTCCGCGGATAGCTTCACAGCGGCAAGTTGCTGTTGCTCTTCAACTTCAGCCTTCTCGAGGAGGAAGACCTTCTACGCTTCGGCGAGCTGCTTCCGCTCCTCCGCCAGGGACCGGAGGGCTTCCTGGTGGAAACCCCCGAGCTCTTCCGCGCGCTTCACGATGTCTGCTCCCGCCTTCGCGACAAGCGTCTCGTGGGATTCCAGCTTGGCTTGCCGCGCGCAGTAGAGCGACAACAACTTCCGCAGCAGCCGCTCCTCCTCGGGCTCGTTGCTGCTGCTGCTCGGCGCGTCAACCAGCGTCAGCCCAGCGGAGACAAGCACCTCCCCGTCGAACATCTCTCCCTCGACCGGCGCCCTAGAGCTCGATGCCCAGGGAAGGTTGATGAAGACGTTGTCACCGGCCTTCAAATAGACGCCTGGCTGGGGCTCTTCGGAGCCTGGCGCTGCGGCAGCGGCGGACGGGTCGGCGGTCGGTGTAGCGCCTGGCGCTCCTGCGGCCTCAGGGCCGTCAGTGCGATCACCAGACCCCCTCGCCAGTTGCTGCGGTGGCAACCTTGGCGGCCTCTATGCCGGCGGGATCGTCAGCACCGGCCGCTTCTTCGGCGGCAACCTCGGTCTCCATCGGCTCCGTAGCAGATGGGTCTGACAGCCGGTAAAGGGAGAAGAGTCAAGAAAAAACCCAAGAAGATCAAAAGAAGAAGAACCCAAGGAAAGTTTTGAAGCGAAAGGATTACCTGTGCCGGGTTCTCCAGTCGTGGTCTCCACCGTCGGGGGGCCGCTGGTGCTGTCCCTTGCCGGAGAACCCTCCCTTACCAGAGACTTCTCCCTTACCGGAAAGCCCTCCTTGCCAGAGAGCTCTCCCTTGTCGGGGGATTCTCCCTTGGCTCTTGGTGGGGCTGCTCTGCTCCTACACAAACTAGCAGTAAGATATCAACAAAGACAGAGTATCCATGCGCATCTCACAGCGGAAAGCAAACCATATACTTACGCTGGGGGCTGCTCTGGAGAAAAGTTGCCGAGTCCGGCAAGGTTGTCTACGAGTTGGTTCCTCCGCGCATAGGTTTTCCGTACAAAGTGTGGTCATTCAAGGGAGATAACTTAAAATTTAGAAAATCTGATTGCTCAAACTTTGGCAACTTAGCTTTTCTGTTGTTTGCTTCCCAGTAAGGCGAAATTTTCTTGAACGACGCCTGGTCCATACCATTATCTTTTCCTTTCCTCCCCGGCAAACTTGTGGGCGAGGGAACCTTCCTTTCCTTGAGAAAAAAGAAAGAAGAGAAAATAAAGATACGGAGCCTTACGGCTCGTTATTGCTTACCGTGGAGTAGGTGCTGCACAAAGTGTCAGATCATATATGCCAAAAAATAGAGAGCATGAAATTGACAAAATGTGCGGAGCACATGAGCTTTACTTATGCACGGGGTCTGCGCCCGGCTTTATACAAAGGATTACATGCAACAGCGGCAAGACTTGTACAAAAGGTGGTTGCCGGAACAGGTTCCGGCAACCGCGCCTTACGGGTAAAACTTATGAAGATGCTCAATGTTCCAGGAGTTGCTCACCGGAATGCCATCTTCGGTCTCAAGGCGGACAGCGCCAGGCCTAGTGACTCGTTTCACCCGATAAGGGCCTTCCCACTTCGGCGTCAACTTGTTGGAATTCTTGGCGGACTGAACATGCCGAAGAACAAGGTCACCTTCCTCAAGACTTCTGGCGTTAACTTTGCGGCTATGGTAGCGGCACAAAGCTTGCTGGTAGCGAGCAGCTCGCACAGCAGCCTGAAGACGGTCTTCCTCAAGGAGCAGCGCGTCATCTTGTCGCAGCTGCTCTTGCTCGAGCTCATCATAAGCGAGCACTCGAGGTGACCCGTATACGAGTTCCGTGGGGAGAACTGCCTCTGCTCCATAGACTAGAGCGAAAGGTGTCTGGCCAGTGGCTCGATTTGGCGTCGTTCTGATCGACCAAAGAACCACCGGTAGCTCCTCGATCCAGTTTCTTCCGCACTTATGCAGCCTGTCAAAAGTCCTGGTCTTGAGCCCGCGCAACACTTCAGCATTTTCCCTCTCCGCTTGACCGTTGCTTCTCGGGTGAGCAACAGAAGCGAAGCAGACCTTGGCGCCAAGATCTTGGACGTACTGCATGATGGTGCAGCTCGTGAATTGCGTACCGTTGTCGGTGATTATCCTGTTAGGGATCCCGAAGCGGAAAACAATCGACCTGAAGAACTTGACTGCTAACTGTGTTGTCACCTTCCTCACTGGTTCCACTTTCGGCCACTTTGTGAACTTGTCGATTGCGACGTACAAGTACTCAAAGCCCCCGACTGCTCGGGGAAAGGGGCCGAGGATGTCGAGCCCCCAGACCGAAAATGGCCAGGATAAAGGGATCGTCTGGAGAGCTTGAGCTATTTGGTGTATCTGCTTGGAATGGAACTGGCACGCTTCACACTTGGTTACTTGTGCAGTTGCATCCTGGAAGGTTGTCGGCCAAAAGAAACCTTGCCGGAATGCTTTGCCGACAAGTGCTCTTGCACCAATGTGGTGACCACATATGCCTCCATGTATCTCTGCCAACAGCTTTTGTCCGTCTTCCCGGTGAATACACTTCAATTTCACACCATTGAGTCTTCTTCTGTATAGTGTCTTGTCGACAAACTAGTACATACTTGACTGCCGGGCTACTCTTTCCGCTTCTTCTTGCTCTTCGGGAAGTTCTCCTGTCTGAAGGAAACGGACAATCTGTTGTGGCCATGCTGGAGCTTGTGGCTCGACAACAAGGACTAAAGGCAAATCTGCGGCTGCGGGAACATCCGCTTCTACGGCGAGAATTTGCGGCTCTGCCGGAGCTTGACGTTCCCCGGCAAGCTTGCTGGAGCAAAACTTGTCGGGAGCTTCTGCTTCAACGGAACAAACCCTAGGGCTTGCCGGAGCAGATTGCTCCTCAGCGCTCTTGGCATTGATCTCGGGGACCTTCTTTGCCAAAGGCAAATCTGCTGCTGCGGGAATGTTCGCTTCTACGGCGAGAACCTGCGGCTCTACCGGAGCTCGACGTTCCCCGGCAAGCTTGCCGGAGCAAAACTTGCCGGGAGCTTCTGCCTCAATGGAACAAACCCTAGGGCTTGCCGGAGCAGACTGCTCCTCAGCGCTCTTGGCGTTGATCTTGGGGACCTTCTTGGCGGCGGCTTCGTGAAGCTCTGTCGGAAAATAGTCATCAGAAATCAACTTCCTCTTCTTGCTCTGTCCAGTTGATGGCGTTACAGATGGTTGAGTCAACTTGAGCACAAAGATCCCTGGTTCCACAGGTAACTTAAGTGCAGCGCACTTTGACAGGCCATCGGCAATGGCGTTCTGAGCTCTTGGAACATGCTCCATCTGTAGGCCGTCAAAGTGCTCTTCTAGCTTTCTCACTTCATCGACGTAAGCTTCCATCAATGGACTCTAATAACTCTTGTTCACTTGGCGGACGACAAGCTGTGAGTCACCCGGACAATGAGCTTCTTTATCCCAAGGTCTGCCGCGATCCTGAGACCGGCAAGCAAGCCTTTATACTCTGCAGTATTGTTTGTTGCTTGCTCCTTGGGAAAGTGCATCTGGACTATGTACTTGAGGTGCTCTCTGGTGGGTGCGATAAGTAGCACGCCAGTGCCGGTGCCTTACAGCGAAAAAGCACCATCAAAGTACATCAGCCACTCTTTGCTTGCTTCCTCGACGGGGATGCTCGTTTCTGGAATTTCTTCATCTGGTGTTGGTGTGCATTCTGCTATGAATTCTGCCAATGATCTGCTTTGGATAGTTGAAGTACTCTCAAACTTGAGGCCAAAGCTTGACAGTTCCAGTGCCCACTCCACAATCCTGCATGTCGCTTCTGGATTCTGTAGTATCCTCTTCAGCGGAAAGCGAGTGACAACTGTGATCTCATGTGCTTGGAAGTAATGGCGCAGCTTTCTCAAGGCCATGAGAAGGCCGAAAAGCAATTTCTGCACGCCAGAGTACCTTGACCTAGCCCCCTGCAGAAGGGAACTGACAAAGTAAACTGGGCGCTGCACCATTTTCTTTTGTATCTCCTCGCGCATCTGCGCAGATCCATCTTTGTCGGGACCAGAGCTTGCCGGGGAAGCCTCCTACTTGTCGCTGGATGCGCCTGCCATGGTTGCTGGCTCGTCAGCTGCCTCCCTCTCTGCCACTAACGCAGCACTAACCACTTGATTGGTTGCCGCTATATACAGCAGCAACTTCTCTTGTGGCTTAGGTGCGACAAGTGTTGGAGCGGAGGACAGGTATTTCTTCAAGTCTTGCAGCGCAGCCTCCGCTTCCGGAGTCCATTTCATTGGACCTGCCTTTTTCAATAATTTGAAAAACGGCAGGGCGTGCTCAGCAGACCTAGAGATAAACCTGCTGAGAGCAGCCATGCAACCGGCAAGTCTTTGTACATCCTTGACGCGCTTTGGTGCTTCAATCTGCTCAATGGCCTTGATCTTGTCAGGATTGGCTTCAATTCCCCGCTGAGACACGAAGAACTTGAGAAGCTTGCCGGAGGGGACTCCAAACACACACTTCTCGGTGTTGAGCTTGAGGCTGATCTTGCGTAGATTTGCAAAGGTCTCGTCTAAATCTTGGATCAGAGTTGCCTTGTCCTTGCTCTTGACCACTATGTCATCCAAGTAGGCTTCCACATTTCTGTGTATTTGTGGCTCAAGAGCGACATGGACTACTCTTACAAATGTTGAACCAGCATTTTTTTATCCGAAAGGCATCCGTATGAAACAGTACGTGCCACATGGAGTAATGAATGCAGTCTTCTCCTCATCCTCTTCTGCCATGAAGATCTGATGGTATCCTGAGTATGCGTCAAGAAATGAAAGCAAATCACATCCGGCTGTGGAGTCAACAATCAGGTCAATGCACGGCAAAGGAAATGGGTCTTTGGGACAAGCTTTGTTAACACCGGTAAAATCGATACAAAGTCTCCATTTTCCATTCGCCTTGCGCACGATTACAGGATTGGCCAACCACGTAGGATGGAGCACTCCTCTGACAAGGCCTGCTGCTTCCAACTTCTTGATCTCCTCTGCAATGAATTCTTGGCGCTCCACTGCTTGCTTCCTGACCTTCTGCTTGACGGGCCGCGCATGAGGACAAACGGCAAGGTGGTGCCCAATTACTTTCCTGGAAACACCGGGGATGTCAGACGGTTGCCACGCAAACACGTCGACATTCGCCCGCAGGAAAGCAATGAGCGCGCTTTCCTATTTAGGGTCGAGAGTGGCACTGATGGTGAAGGTACCACCAGTGCCGTCCTCCTTGGCGGACACCTTCTTGGTCTCTGGCGGAGCTGCGATTGTCTTCTTACACTTGCCGGTGGAGCTCGATGGTGCATCCTCGACGGCAGCGCAGCACTCCGAAGAGGTGCGCTTGCCGGAGCGGGCATCAGAACTCTTGCCGGACTTGGTCTTCTTCTTCCCCCCGGGAGCTTCAACGGCAGGTGATTTGTAATCTGCTGCGGCTGCCGCTTCCCGGTAGATCTTGTCGGCGCAGATAAGAGCATCCTTCTTGTTACCAGGGACAGAGATGACGCTTATCGGGCCTGGCATCTTTAGCATGTTGTATGCGTAGTGAGAGGCTGCCATGAACTTGGCGAGTGCTGGACGGCCAAGTATCCCATTGTAAGGCAATGGAATATCGGCAACGTCCAAAGTGACCCTCTCAGTCCTGAAGTTCGGCTCGCTGCCAAATGTTACAGGCAACGTGACCTTCCCCTTCGGCTTGCTCCTTCCCGGGTTGATTCCTTGGAATGTGCCGGTCTCTTCAAGCTCGCTGTCAGGGATCTGCCGTTCTGACCATGGCAGTTTTCGCACATCTCTGCGAAAACTTTGTCGGAGTCCATCCCAATGTAGCCCTCTTTTGCCACTTCTTTATACCCCGAGTAGAGAGAGGAGAGCCTTTATCCGGCGGAATCGCCTGGATCTCAAGGGCCGACAAGAAGGAAACTTATCTGGAGGTAGAATTCCGCGGCAAGTGGGAGGAGTGGAGAGTGGCACTGATGGTGAGGCGCGCCAAAGATGTCGGGGGACTAATCCATGAACATATATGGGACCGGCGGACCGAGTCCCTTTCGGTTTGGCGGGGGTGGAGGTCGCACGAAGAGCGTATCGAGGCGAAGCACACGAGCAGTTTACCCAGGTTCGGGCCGCATGGATGCGTAAAACCCTACTCCTGCTTTGTGGTTTGTATTGAGTTCTTGCTCGGGAGCGCGGAGTGCTACAGTACACCCCAGCAGCTAACGAGACCGAGCGTGAGTGTTCTCTTTTTTCGAACCCCCCTATATGTTGCACATGGGCCTCCTTTTATATGCTCAAGGGGTCACCGACAGGTGGCAACGGAGACAAAGGGTAAAAATGGAAAGGTACTGCGGTAGGTACAGCTACCTGCTACAGTGTATCGTACCTAACCCTGACGGCAGGGGACAAGGGCATTAAATGCCCGTCTGTGTCGCCTAAACAGTGCAAAAGAGACCGTCAGGGACGCCACCGCTCGCCACGATGGCAATCTTGTCAGCGCCGCTCGCCACTGCGCACCGCTGGCTGCACAGCCTCCCGCCACGCACGCCTGGAAGGGTCCCAGAGCGACACGTTGGTGGATGTGCTGGAGCGCGGGCACGGAGTGGTGGCTTGCCGCGGCAAGCGCCTTGCCGCGGTCGTTGTCTTCTCGCGTCTGGGAGCTTGTCGCTCACCGGGCCTTGCCGGGACGCGAGGCGCGCCGCGGCAAGTTCCTTGAGATGCCTTGGGTGGCCTTCCCGACAAGCTCCTCTTGGCGGGGTCTTGTCTCCTTAAGCGCCTTGCCTTGGTTGGCCTTCCCGGCAAGCTCCTCTTGCCGGGGTCTTATGGTGTCTTGGTTTGGATACTTTGTTCTTGAATGGCTCCAAAGGAACCACGGAGGACCTTGGCGGTCACCCGGCAAGCCTTGCCGCGGGATGCTGCTACTGCCCGTGCACAAGTTCGGGATACTAGGGTACCCCTACTCTAGTACACCGACATAGTTCTACTCTAGTGTAAATTTATTTTTACAAGGTTATAGAGCTAGTTCAACTCTAGTGTAAAATTATTTGAACTAGCTTGTAGAGCTAGTTCAAATCTAGTGTGAAATTATGTGTACTATGTTATAGAGCTAGCTCAACTCTAGTGTAAATTTATTTGAACTAGCTTGTAGAGCTAGTTCAACTCTAGTGTAAAATTATTTGTACTAGATTATAGAGCTAGTTCAACTCTAGTGTAAAACTATTTGAACTAGACTGTGGAGCTAGTTCAACTCTAGTGTAAAATCATTTGTACTAGGTTATAGAGCTAGTTCAACTCTAGTGTAAATTTATTTGTACTAGGTTATAGAGCATGTTCTACTCTAGTGAAAAATTATTTGAACTAGCTTGCAGAGCTTGTTCAAATCTACAATCTTGCATAGCTAGTTCAACTCTAGTGTAAAACTATTTGAACTAGCTTGCAGAGCTAGTTCAACTCTAATGTAAAATTATTTGAACTAGGTTATAGATCTTGTTCAACTTTAGTGTAAAATTATTTGAACTAGCTTGTAGAGCTAGTTCAACTCTAGTGTAAAATTATTTGAACTAGCTTGTAGAGGTAGTTCAACTCTACTGTAAAATGATTTGTACTAGGTTAGAGAGCTAGTTCAACTCTATTGTAAAATGATTTGTACCAGGTTAGAGAGCTAGTTCAACTCTAGTCTAAAATTATTTGTACTAGGTTATAGAGCTAGTTCTAGTCTAGTACAAAAATATTTAAACTACCTTGTAGAGCTAGTTCAACTCTAGTGTAAAATTATTTGAAATAGCTTGTAGAGCTAGTTCAAATCTAGTCTGAAATTACGTGTACTATCTTATAGAGCTAGTTCAACTCTAGTGTAAAATAATTTAAACTAGCTTGTAGAGCTAGTTCAACTCTAGTGTAAAATTATTTGAAAACTATCTTGTAGATCTAGTTCAACTCTAGTGTGAATTTTTTTGTACTAGGTTATTGAGAGATAGTTCAACACTAGTGTAAAATTATTTGAACTAGCCTGTAGAGCTAGTTCAACTCTAGTGTAAAATTATTTGAACTATCTTGTTGTGACGCCCGGGTAATCATGCTACAGTAACCCTGCGCTAATGATGCCACGTCACCTCGGTTACTGTTGGAAAACTCGTGTTAGTTCAAATGATTCAAATTCAAATTTAAAACATAGGCAAACGACAAAAGTTTTCAAATAATAAAACTAAAATGTTCTGGTTGTGCCAAATAATGCGTAGGTATTTATGGTGGAGAAACCACACTTGTATAAAATATGTAAATACTCAAAATGAATAAAATAGTAGCAAAAACAATTAGTTATACTCCTAATATATTTTACCAAATACTAAAGTATTTTTATTCTGAGGTAAAACTTCTTAGAACAGTGGTTTATTTTAACACACTATTTTTGGAGCTATTGTCATGTTTTACTAAACCAAAAATAAAGTGTAACTAAAATAAAACTGAAAAGAATAATAAAAAAACAAAAGGAAATAAAAGCCCCCCCCTCGCTGGGCCTCGGCCCAGCAGGCCATCGGGCCGCCAGGCCGGCCCAGCCGCGCCCCACACCCTCCCCCTTATCCACCCCGCTGGGGGAAAACCCTAACCACCCACCCCACTTCCCCACTCCTCCCTCTGCTTCCCCCGATCCAGATCGGATCGGGCGTCGACGCCCCTTGCTGCTCGCCCGACGCCACGCCTTCGCCGGAGCCGCCCACCGGGCCGCCCCGTCCTCATCCCCTCCCTCCCGATTGGATCGGGAGGATAACGGCGCCGCGCCCCGGCCTGCCCCCGTCCTCCTCGCCGTGGAACGACGCCGCCGCCCGGAGCTCCTACCCCGCCGGCCTTCTCCTCGTCGCCCGCTCGTCCCCGACGGCCTCCCCAACCTCCCCCGAGCTCGCTCCCGAGACCCTACGCGTCCCTCCCCGTGAGCTCCTCTCCTCCCTTTCCCCTCTGTCGCCGGCGACGTCCGCACCCAGTCGCCGCGCCCGACGGCGTGCGTCGCGCGCCGTCGCCCCGTCCTGACGCGTCTCGCCTGGTCAACCGCCCGCACGGGCGCCCCTCCTCCCTGATCGCCCCCCTCCGTGCCGACTGCGCCATGGCCTCGCGCTCCCCGGCCGTCCTCCCTCGCCATGGCCCGCGTCCCGCTTCGTCTCCCCTCGCCTTGGCCTCGCCTCTCCACGCCGGCCTGCGCGTGGCTTTGGTCGCCGACGCCCGCGGCCGGCCACCACCGCTACCTGCCGGCCTCACCCGCCTGTGCCCCGCCTCCTCTGCACACGGCGCCCGGCCCCGTGGCGCCCCTGTTTCCCCCGCTCCGCCCTATGCGCCGTCGCCGCCGCCGGCGAGCCTGCGCCCCGGCTCGCCGTGCCCCCCCCCCTTCCCCGTTGGCCGCGGACGAGCGCCCGCTGCGCCAGTTCGGGCGGGTGCCCAGCGCCCGCTAACACCGAAACCACTCTGGCCACTGGTGCCAATGACATGGGGGCCCCACGGCCCCAGAACGTTTTATTAAAAAAGGGAATTAAAATTAATAATAATAAAAATAATTAATTAATTAATTAATTAATTAAGGAATTAATTAAGTTAATTAATCATAATTAGATTAATCAAATTAACTAATTAGTCTAATTAAACTGTGATTAGTTTAGCTAAAACCTGATTAGCCTAAACAGGGTATGACAGGTGGGCCCCGATGGACCCACACGTCAGTTTGACCAGTCAACGCCCCTGTTGACTGCTGACGTCATGCTGACGTCATGATGATGTCAGCAAACACTGTTTCGGATAGGGTTGGATTTAAATGAATAAATAAAATCAGAAAATGATTTAAATCTTTAGAAAATCATATCTTTTAATCCGTAACTCGGATGAAAATACTTTCTACATGAAAGTTGCTCAGAACGACGAGACGAACCCGGATACGCAGCCCGTTCGTCCACCACACACCTCTAACATACCAAACACGCAACTTTCCCCTCCGGTTCATCTGTCCAAAAACGCGAAACCCCGGGAATACTTTCCCGGATGTTTCCCCCCCTTCGTCGGTATCACCTACTACCGCGATTGGGCACACCTAGCATCGTTACTTGTCATGTCATGCATCGATATGCATTTGTTTGCATTGTATTCATTGTTTCTTCCCCCTCTTCTCTCCGGTAGACTACGAGACCGATGCTGCTGCTGCCCAGTTCGACTACGGAGTTGACGACCCCTCCTTCTTGCCAGAGCAACCAGGCAAGCCCCCCCCCCCTTGATCACCAGATATCGCCTATTCTCCTCTATACTGCTTGCATTAGAGTAGTGTATCATGTTACGGCTTTCCGTTAATCCTATTCTGATGCATAGCCTGTCATTGTTGCTATAGTCATTGATACCTTACCCGCAATCCTAGATGCTTAGTATAGTATGCTAGTTTATCATTATTGGCCCTACATTCTTGTCAGTCTGCCTTGCTATACTATTGGGCCGTGATCACTCGGGAGGTGATCATGGGTATATACTATACATACATACATACTATACAGATGGTGACTAAAGTCGGGTCAGCTCGATGAGTACCCGCAAGTGATTCTGATGAGGGGGCTGAAAGGACAGGTGGCTCCATCCCGGTAGAGGTGGGCCTGGGTTCCCGATGGCCCTCGACTGTTACTTTGTGGCGGAGCGACAGGGCAGGTTGAGACCACCTAGGAGACAGGTGGGCCTGGCCCTGTTCGGCGTTCACGGATACTTAACACGCTTAACGAGATCTTGGTATTTGATCTGAGTCGGCTACGAGCCTATACGCACTAACCATCTATGTGGGAGTAGTTATGGGTATCCCGGCATCGTGGTATCAGCCGAAGCACTTCAGACGTCAGCGACGGAGCGGCGCGCGCCGAATTGGACTGGAACGCCACTAGGCTAGGTCTGCTTTCGGCCGCCCTCGCAATGTGCAGGTGTGCTATGGGCGATGGGCCCAGACCCCTGTGCGCTTAGGTTTAGACCAGCGTGCTGGCCTCTCTGTTGTGCCTAGGTGGGGCTGCGACGTGTTGATCTTCCGCGGCCGGGCATGACCCAGGAAAGTGTGTCCGGCCAAATGGGATCAAGCGTGTTGGGTTATGTGGTGCACCCCTGCAGGGAAGTTAATCTATTCGAATAGCCGTGATCTTCGGTAACAGGACGACTTGGAGTTGTACCTTGACCTTATGACAACTAGAACCGGATACTTAATAAAACACACCCTTCCAAGTTCCACAGACAACCCGGTGATCGCTTTTCTACAGGGCGACGAGGAGAGGATCGCCGGGTGGGATTATGCTATGCGATGCTACTTGGAGTTGCTACTTGGAGTTACTACTTGGAGATGCTACTTGGAGGACTTCAATCTACTCTCTTCTACATGCTGCAAGACGGAGGCTGCCAGAAGCGTAGTCTTCGATAGGACTAGCTATCCCCCTCTTATTCTGGCATTCTGCAGTTCAGTCCACTGATATGGCCTCCTTACACATATACCCATGCATATGTAGTGTAGTTCCTTGCTTGCGAGTACTTTGGATGAGTACTCACGGTTGCTTTTCTCCCTCTTTTCCCCTTTCCCTTCTACCTGGTTGTCGCAACCAGATGCTGGAGCCCTGGAGCCAGACGCCACCGTCGACGACGACCCCTACTACACCGGAGGTGCCTACTACTACGTGCAGGCCGCTGACGACGACCAGGAGTAGTTAGGAGGATCCCAGGCAGGAGGCCTGCGCCTCTTTCGATCTGTATCCCAGTTTGTGCTAGCCTTCTTAAGGCAAACTTGTTTAACTTATGTCTGTACTCAGATATTGTTGCTTCCGCTGACTCGTCTATGATCGAGCACTTGTATTCAAGCCCTCGAGGCCCCTGGCTTGTATTATGATGCTTGTATGACTTATTTATGTTTTAGAGTTGTGTTGTGATATCTTCCCGTGAGTCCCTGATCTTGATCGTACACGTTTGCGTGCATGATTAGTGTACGATTGAATCGGGGGCGTCACAAGTTGGTATCAGAGCCAACTGCCTGTAGGAATCCCCCTTTCCAACTCCTTGGCCGAAGTCGAGTCTAGTGGTTGAAAAACTTTTACTAACATGGCTGTGTGGCCCATGGGCCCACGTCGCCATCGGGTGGTAGTAGGATCTTTTACTCCTCGACCTATACTCTGGGACTCTGATCTCTCTACTATTCGGGTTAAATGAATTTGCTAACTCTAAGATTAGGATCTCGTGATCGCATCCACCCGGAGAGCCCCTTACTGCAGAGGATCGCCTGCTACATCAGTAGATTCCGAAGATACTCTCTGATGTTCTCTCGAGACTTTGTGCCCATCACTTTTGCTATTCCTGACCACCGATAAATCCGTGTGGATAACTACTTACACTTGCCATTCATATGATCATCCCCCATTGATCTTGTTATTACAAGATACCCCGAAGTTTTCTCTATTGTTCCGAGAATACTTTGTGCCTACTGCCTAGCAGTTCTTTGCCACATGAATACCCCCTTCAAATAAATTCTCGCACTTATCGAGTATCCGCTCATCCCCTAGTTGTTCATGTGTTACACAAAAGTCTTCGAAATACCACCCGATATTCCGAAAATCCTCAGCAACCTATTGCTCTGGAATTTCTTGTTTGCTTTCATTATGATTAACCCCATAAGTATAGAAATCTTATTGACATTCCTTGTCATTATCATTTTGAGTCTGTTGACTCAATATGTTGCGAATACACGCAATCATCATTGATCCTTATAAATTACCTTTCCGGCTGAGCTGCCATTCTTTTAACTGGAATTGGTTCTCGACCAGTCCAATTGTCGTTGATTGTATCCCTAATTCTATTCAGCTTATCCATTCTTGATCAGAGCATTTGCTCCTGATCCCTTGATTTGAAAACCATAATTACTTTGCTAATTAAGCGTTGAACTATTCAGCTGTTCTATAAACCGATGCATTTGCAATCTTTCTTCCTCTGAATGGGTATCGATACTCATATCAGCCCCATCGTGGATCGCCATATCCACTGTTGGATTATTATCTGACAGTGTCCTTCATAATTAATCACTTTGTGAGTTCCTTCTCCGATACATAATGCCTTTGGTAAATTGTATCCTTTCCTTTTGCCAACCATGCTCTGCTTTCGAGCTGGTGGTATTTACTATTGAAGCTTGTGGTATATGTTTCCATGATACCCTGCCGGGTTGAACCTATGCCTTCCTTTATATGTGTGAACTCGGAAGTTTTCACGAGTCGTACTCATCTGGTATTTCACCAGGTAAAACTTTCAACACCAATGCCTTTATCAAAGCGAGAAGTGAATGGAAGGTTATACATTGAAGAAGTGGGAGTCGACCATGAACTTTGTGTTCATGCCCATGGACACGATGTAGATCCTATCATGGAAACTTCTTGTAATAATAACTATTTTCTTGATAAATATCATCTGGTATCTGTGAATTGATCCTACGCAACCGTGGTTCCGACCATGTTGTTCTCCCTTGATTCTATTTCTCAGACAAGTTAGAGTACTTGTCTTCTGCAGAGCATTACCCCAATCCAACCTCTACTTTGATCTGTCGTTGAGTGTTACCCCTGGTATCTCGAGATTATCATGGAACTGCATAACCTCTTATGAGTTCTTCATCAAGTGCTACCTTCCAACTGATCCCAATTTTTCACGGGCTCTGAGTTATTAAACACTCAAAGACACCGATAACTGAACCAAGTCCGCACTACGGTTCAACAACTCTTCAGTAAGCTTCTATAAGTACGAGTTTGAACCCGATCACGCCATTCCTAGCCTGTTTGGCTATATCATTGACGTGATGATTCTAACCGTGCTACCTGGTCCTTGATTCTCGGAGCACCAATTTGCGACGATAGCTAAGCTTACGTCGATTTTCCTCGTCATACCCTTTCACCTTAAACAACAAGCTTGAGTTCGAGTCTGTGTCGTAACTGTGGTTCCAATAACCTCTTGCTTCGTCTTTCCTTTGACTTGATGTCGTTGCTGATTGATTACAACGACATGAAATCTCTCAACAACTGTTTCGTGATCATCATCAACCTTATGAGCTCTTCCAGGAATTCAATTGAATTCATGATGGGTAATACCATCCTTGCCCCTTGATGATTCCTGTTCTCATCGACCACTTTATTGCATTCCCTCCAACACAAAACTTGTTCTTGTTTTGTGTTGTACCTTGAGTTCCATGCTATCCAACTTATGTTATGATCTACCGCGGAGTATTACCATCTTTGATGTCAAGAATGTTGTAAGGATTGCTCCACCTCTTAAGAAATTCTTGCTATAATGATACTTCTCACCATCACCATTCTTTCTTGGTCCTTGTGTGGGTTCCAACCGGGGTACCCACATGTGAACGGTGTTGTTTGGATTCTGCACTTCTAGCAACCCTATTGCTTTGAAGTTAATGATCGATAATTCATTCTTAGCCTATCGGTTGCTGAACCACCATTCTAACGTTGATCATGCTACTATAAGCCCACATTTCGGTTGCACCTTTCAACTGATGTTTAATTGGGTATGTTTTCCTCGAGCATACCCCATTATATCTTTTGAATTGACAAGTGTCATCTTCTTGTTCACATTATTGTGGAAAGCCATCCGTTTGGGATTCTCGATGGATTGTCGCTGAGCCCATCAGCCACCTTCTCATCCCCTCCTTGGTTTAATGATGAACTATTGTTTCAGGAAACCGCTTCCATAGTTCATTTCCCGAGAATCTTGCAACGCCATTTCAACGATTTGTGTTGCGCCTTTTCTTCTCGGACATCCTGAGTCTGAGGTATCCTGACACCAATTGGATCTGAATCTCGGTCGGATATGATGGTTGGGACAACTTCCAGGAGTTATGTTGTTGGTCCTTTGATGACCCGGTAATATGATGTCATGCCTAGCACCCCCCCTAGCTGGAGTACCTATCATTATAATTTCTTTTGCAAGGATAACCATTCCTCCTGGAGGAAATTGTAAGACTTATTCTACAAGTTATTCCTGATGGATCCTTCGTGTTTCCAAAGTCTGATCTTCACCTGAAGACCATGTCAATGCTATCTCGAAGCATGTCAATGGTACTCCGATTTTCAACGGGAACATTTGAAGCACGATGCTAAATTTTATTTATCATTTATCCTAACACCGTTGTATGGGTAATATCATGAGATTCCTCCCCCCCCCCCCTTACCTAAAGAATTTTCTACATTATATCCTGCCACGGGTATCATGCTCTGCTTGTCCTTGGGAAGGATATATCCCTGAAATATGTGTTTAAACACATTTTCCTTTCCATTGTTCTGTTTAATATGATAATCATATTTTACTTTCCATTGGTTGTTTGAACCTTTCTTGTGATCTATATGATCTAAGCAGCAATATTCTACTGCTTATGTAAACTCCTCGGTGTGCAATTCTGTCAGTAAGACCCTGTTACTATTGTTGATGACATTCTGGTAGCCACCGATGGACGAGAACCTTGCCTATTGGTCCGCCTCGTTCAACGAGCAGGAAAGTGGTTCTCTTCGTCCCTCTCCCTTGGTACCAACGTTGATGCCGACATAACTGACATGGTACTCTCTAACATGCCTTGCTATCATGACCGTGAAAGATGTCACTGCTACTATTAAAAAAAACCACATGGTGGCCCATAACCACAGTTCCACAGGATCGAAACCTGACTCTCCTGTACACCCTGTTGTCAGAGTTATTCCTCGTGCTTGACTATGTATGTAATTCACGGGCCACTTACCTGTTGATCTATTCTGGTATCGGACACAATACTTATTCCCGTTGCTCTGAACCCCTTTCGCACTCTGCTTCAGGCAATGAACGATTGCCTATCCGCTTGAAACTTCTTATCGCACTGTCTTACTTTGCTCTAGATGTGTGTCATTTGTTCAACTCGAGAGATACTCATAAGTTCATTCTTGGGATACCCCCAGATGAATTTCCCTTATAACATCCTATCATTGTAGAGCTGCCCCTTACCTATTCGTAAGTATGATGGAGTTCCCTGAAGAAAGGACGACAACTTCATCATGATGCTTTGGAATAAAGAAATGAAGACATCAACGTAAGGGATCAACCTCTTCGAAAGGGCAGCCAAGACCGTGAAGACTCGTTAGGTTTTTCGCTACCAACACCTCCCCCCCCTTACTCCACCGCTTAAATCTCGGGACGAGATTTCTTGTAGTGGAGGAGAATTGTGACGCCCGGGTAATCAAGCTACAGTAACCCTGCGCTAATGATGCCACGTCACCTCGGTTACTGTTGGTAAACTCGTGTTAGTTCAAACGATTCAAATTCAAATTTAAAACATAGGCAAACGACAAAAGTTTTCAAATAATAAAACTAAAATGTTCTGGTTGTGCCAAATAATGCGTAGGTATTTATGGTGGAGAAACCACACTTGTATAAAATATGTAAATACTCAAAATGAATAAAATAGTAGCAAAAACAATTAGTTATACTCCTAATATATTTTACCAAATACTAAAGTATTTTTATTCTGAGGTAAAACTTCTTAGAACAGTGGTTTATTTTAACACACTATTTTTGGAGCTATTGTCATGTTTTACTAAACCAAAAATAAAGTGTAACTAAAATAAAACTGAAAAGAATAATAAAAAAACAAAAGGAAATAAAAGCCCCCCCCTCGCTGGGCCTCGGCCCAGCAGGCCATCGGGCCGCCAGGCCGGCCCAGCCGCGCCCCACACCCTCCCCCTTATCCACCCCGCTGGGGGAAAACCCTAACCACCCACCCCACTTCCCCACTCCTCCCTCTGCTTCCCCCGATCCAGATCGGATCGGGCGTCGACGCCCCTTGCTGCTCGCCCGACGCCACGCCTCGGCGGACCGCCTTCGCCGGAGCCGCCCACCGGGCCGCCCCGTCCTCATCCCCCTCCCTCCCGATTGGATCGGGAGGATAACGGCGCCGCGCCCCGGCCTGCCCCCGTCCTCCTCGCCGTGGAACGACGCCGCCGCCCGGAGCTCCTACCCCGCCGGCCTGCTCCTCGTCGCCCGCTCGTCCCCGACGGCCTCCCCAACCTCCCCCGAGCTCGCTCCCGAGACCCTACGCGTCCCTCCCCGTGAGCTCCTCTCCTCCCTTTCCCCTCTGTCGCCGGCGACGTCCGCACCCAGTCGCCGCGCCCGACGGCGTGCGCCGCACGCCGTCGCCCCGTCCCGACGCGTCTCGCCTGGTCAACCGCCCGCACGGGCGCCCCTCCTCCCTGCTCCCCCCCTCCGTGCCGACTGCGCCATGGCCTCGCGCTCCCCGGCCATCCTCCCTCGCCATGGCCCGCGTCCCGCTTCGTCTCCCCTCGCCTTGGCCTTGCCTCTCCACGCCGGCCTGCGCGTGGCTTTGGTCGCCGACGCCCGCGGCCG
>NC_057806.1:421504141-421516133 GCF_018294505.1 Triticum aestivum | reverse complement strand
CCCTTCCCCGTTGGCCGCGGACGAGCGCCCGCTGCGCCAGTTCGGGCGGGTGCCCAGCGCCCGCTAACACCGAAACCACTCTGGCCACTGGTGCCAATGACATGGGGGCCCCACGGCCCCAGAACGTTTTATTAAAAAAAAGGGAATTAAAATTAATAATAATAAAAATAATTAATTAATTAAGGAATTAATTAAGTTAATTAATCATAATTAGATTAATCAAATTAACTAATTAGTCTAATTAAACTGTGATTAGTTTAGCTAAAACCTGATTAGCCTAAACAGGGTATGACAGGTGGGCCCCGATGGACCCACACGTCAGTTTGACCAGTCAACGCCCCTGTTGACTTCTGACGTCATGCTGACGTCATGATGACGTCAGCAAACACTGTTTTGGATAAGGTTGGATTTAAATGAATAAATAAAATCAGAAAATCATTTAAATCTTTAGAAAATCATATCTTTTAATCCGTAACTCGGATGAAAATACTTTCTACATGAAAGTTGCTCAGAACGACGAGACGAACCCGGATACGCAGCCCGTTCGTCCACCACACACCTCTAACATACCAAACACACAACTTTCCCCCTCCGGTTCATCTGTCCGAAAACGCGAAACCCCGGGAATACTTTCCCGGATGTTTCCCCCCTTCGTCGGTATCACCTACTACCGCGATTGGGCACACCTAGCATCGTTACTTGTCATGTCATGCATCGATATGCATTTGTTTGCATTGTATTCATTGTTTCTTCCCCCTCTTCTCTCCGGTAGACTATGAGACCGACGCTGCTGCTGCCCAGTTCGACGACAGAGTTGACGACCCCTCCTTCTTGCCAGAGCAACCAGGCAAGCCCCCCCCCCCTTGATCACCAGATATCGCCTATTCTCCTCTATACTGCTTGCATTAGAGTAGTGTAGCATGTTACGGCTTTCCGTTAATCCTATTCTGATGCATAGCCTGTCATTGTTGCTATAGTCATTGATACCTTACCCGCAATCCTAGATGCTTAGTATAGTATGCTAGTTTATCATTATTGGCCCTACATTCTTGTCAGTCTGCCTTGCTATACTATTGGGCCGTGATCACTCTGGAGGTGATCACGGGTATATACTATACATACATACATACTATACAGATGGTGACTAAAGTCGGGTCAGCTCGATGAGTACCCGCAAGTGATTCTGATGAGGGGGCTGAAAGGACAGGTGGCTCCATCCCGGTAGAGGTGGGCCTGGGTTCCCGACGGCCCTCGACTGTTACCTTGTGGCGGAGCGACAGGGCAGGTTGAGACCACCTAGGAGACAGGTGGGCCTGGCCCTGTTCGGCGTTCACGGATACTTAACACGCTTAACGAGATCTTGGTATTTGATCTGAGTCGGCTACGAGCCTATACGCACTAACCATCTACGTGGGAGTAGTTATGGGTATCCCGACGTCGTGGTATCAGCCGAAGCACTTCAGACGTCAGCGACGGAGCGGCGCGCGCCGAATTGGACTGGAACGCCACTAGGCTAGGTCTGCTTTCGGCCGCCCTCGCAACATGCAGGTGTGCTATGGGCGATGGACCCAGACCTCTGTGCGCTTAGGTTTAGACCGGCGTGCTGGCCTCTCTGTTGTGCCTAGGTGGGGCTGCGACGTGTTGATCTTCCGCGGCCGGGCATGACCCAGGAAAGTGTGTCCGGCCAAATGGGATCAAGCGTGTTGGGTTATGTGGTGCACCCCTGCAGGGAAGTTAATCTATTCGAATAGCCGTGATCTTCGGTAATAGGATGACTTGGAGTTGTACCTTGACCTTATGACAACTAGAACCGGATACTTAATAAAACACACCCTTCCAAGTTCCACAGACAACCCGGTGATCGCTTTTCTACAGGGCGACGAGGAGAGGATCGCCGGGTAGGATTATGCTATGCGATGCTACTTGGAGTTGCTACTTGGAGTTACTACTTGGAGATGCTACTTGGAGGACTTCAATCTACTCTCTTCTACATGCTGCAAGACGGAGGCTGCCAGAAGCGTAGTCTTCGATAGGACTAGCTATCCCCCCTCTTATTCTGGGATTCTGCAGTTCAGTCCACTGATATGGCCTCCTTACACATATACCCATGCATATGTAGTGTAGTTCCTTGCTTGCGAGTACTTTGGATGAGTACTCACGGTTGCTTTTCTCCCTCTTTTCCCCTTTCCCTTCTACCTGGTTGTCGCAACCAGATGCTGGAGCCCTGGAGTCAGACGCCACCGTCGACGACGACCCCTACTACACCGGAGGTGCCTACTACTACGTGCAGGCCGCTGACGACGACCAGGAGTAGTTAGGAGGATCCCAGGCAGGAGGCCTGCGCCTCTTTCGATCTGTATCCCAGTTTGTGCTAGCCTTATTAAGGCAAACTTGTTTAACTTATGTCTGTACTCAGATATTGTTGCTTCCGCTAACTCGTCTATGATCGAGCACTTGTATTCGAGCCCTCGAGGCCCCTGGCTTGTATTATGATGCTTGTATGACTTATTTATGTTTTAGAGTTGTGTTGTGATATCTTCCCGTGAGTCCCTGATCTTGATCGTACACGTTTGCGTGCATGATTAGTGTACGATTGAATCGGGGGCGTCACACTTGTAGAGCTAGTTCAACTCTAGTGTAGAATTACATGAACTAGCTTGTAGAGCTAGTTCAAATCTAGTATGAAATTACATGAACTAGCTTGTAGAGCTAGTTCAAATCTAGTGTGAAATTATGTGTACTATGTTATAGAGAAAGTTCAACTCTAGTGTAAAATTATTTGAACTAGCTTGTAGAGCTAGTTCAACTCTAGTGTAAAATTATTTCTACTAGGTTATAGAGCTAGTTCAACTCTAGTGTAAAATTATTTGTACTAGGTTATAGAGCTAGTTCTACTCTAGTGTAAAATAATTTGAACTAGCTTGTCGAGCTAGTTCAACTCTAGTGTAAAATTATTTGTACTAGGATATAGACCTAGTTCTACTCTAGTGTAAAATTATTTGAACTAGCTTGTATAGCTAGTTCAACTCTAGTGTGAAATTATTTGTGAACTAGCTTGTAGAGCTAGGTCAACTCTAGTGTAAAATTATTTGTACTAGGTTATAGAGCTAGTTCAACTCTACTGTAGAATTATTTGTACTAGTTTATAGACCTAGTTCAACTATAGTGTAAAACTATTTGAACTAGATTGTGGAGCTAGTTCAACTCTAGTGTAAAATTATTTGAACTAGCTTGTAGAGCTAGTTCAACTCTAGTGAAAAACTATTTGTGAACTAGCTTGTAGAGCTAGGTCAACTCTAGTGTAAAACTATTTGTACTAGGTTATAGAGCTAGTTCAACTCTAGTGTAAAATTATTTGTACTAGGTTATAGAGCTAGTTCTACTCTAGTGTAAAATTATTTGTACTAGGTTATAGAGCTAGTTCTACTCTAGTGAAAAATTATTTGAACTAGCTTGCAGAGCTTGTTCAATTCTACCAGCTGTATAGCTAGTTCAACTCTAGTGTAAAATTATTTGAACTAGCTTGTAGAGCTAGTTAAACTCTAGTGTAAAATTATTTGAACTAGCTTGTATAGCTAGTTCAACTATAGTGTAAAATTATTTGTACTAGGTTATAGAGCTAGTTCAACTATAGTGTAAAACTATTTGAACTAGACTGTAGACCAAGTTCAACTCTAGTGTAAAATTATATGAACTAGCTTGTCCAGCTTGTTTAACTCTAGTGTGAAATTATTTGTACTAGGTTATTGAGAGCTAGTTCAACACTAATGTAAAATTATTTGAACTAGCTTGTAGAGCTACTTCAATACTAGTGTAAAATTATTTGAACTAGCCTGTAGAGCTAGTTCAACTCTAGTGTAAAATTATTTGAACTAGCTTGTAGAGCTAGTTCAACTCTAGTGTAAAATTATTTAAACTATCTTGTAGAGCTAGTTCAAATCTAGTGTGAAATTATGTGTACTAGGTTATAGAGCTAGTTCAACTCTAGTGTAAAATTATTTGAACTAGCTTGTAGAGCTAGTTCAACTCTAGTGTGAATTTTTTTGTACTAGGTTATTGAGAGCTAGTTCAACACTAGTGTAAAATTATTTGAACTAGCTTGTAGAGCTACTTCAACACTAGTGTAAAATTACTTGAACTAGCCTATAGAGCTAGTTCAACTCTAGTGTAAAATTATTTGAACTATCTTGTAGAGCTAGTTCAACTCTAGTGTAGAATTACATGAACTAGCTTGTAGAGCTAGTTCAAATCTAGTGTGAAATTATGTGTACTATGTTATAGAGCAAGTTCAACTGTAGTGTAAAATTATTTGAACTAGCTTGTAGAGCTAGTTCAACTCTAGTGTAAAATTATTTGTACTAGGTTATAGAGCTAGTTCAACTCTAGTGTAAAACTATTTTAACTAGACTGTAGAGCTAGTTCAACTCTAGTGTAAAATCATTTGTACTAGGTTATAGAGCTAGTTCTACTCTAGTGTAAAATTATTTGTACTAGGTTATAGAGCTAGTTGTACTCTAGTGCAAAATTATTTGAACTAGCTTGTAGAGGTTGTTCAACTCTACAAGCTTATATAGCTAGTTCAACTCTAGTATAAAATTATTTGAACTAGCTTGTAGAGCTAGTTCAACTCTAGTGTAAAATTATTTGAACTAGGTTATAGATCTAGTTCAACTTTAGTGTAAAATTATTTGAACTAGCTTGTAGAGATAGTTCAACTCTAGTGTAAAATTATTTGAACTAGCTTGTATAGCTATTTCAAATCTAGTGTAAAATTATTTGTACTAGGTTATAGAGCTAGTTCTGCTCTAGTGTAAAATTATTTGAACTAGCTCGTATAGCTAGTTCAAATCTAGTGTAAAATTATTTGAACTAGCTTGTAGAACTAGTTCAACTCGAGTGTAAAATTATTTGTTCTATGTTATAGAGCTAGTTCAACTCTAGTGTAAAATTAATTGAACTAGCTTGTAGAGCTAGTTCAAATCTAGTGTGAAATTATGTGTACTATGTTATAGAGCTAGTTCAACTCTAGTGTAAAATTATTTGAACTAGCTTGTAGAGCTACTTCAACTCTAGTGCGAAATTATTTGTACTAGGTTATTGAGTGCTAGTTGAACACTAGTGTAAAATTATTTGAACTAGCTTGTAGAGCTACTTCAACACTAGTGTAAAATTATTTGAACTAGCATGTAGAGCTAGTTCAACTCTAGTGTAAAATTATTTGAACTATCTTGTAGAGCTAGTTCAACTCTAGTGTAGAATTACATGAACTAGCTTGTAGAGCTAGTTCAAATCTAGTGTGAAATTATGTGTACTATGTTATAGAGCAAGTTCAACTCTAGTGTAAAATTATTTGAACTAGCTTGTAGAGCTAGTTCAACTCTAGTGTAAAATTATTTGAACTATCTTGTAGAGCTAGTTCAAATCTAGTGTGAAATTATGTGTACTAGGTTATAGAGCTAGTTCAACTCTAGTGTAAAATTATTTGAACTAGCTTGTAGAGCTAGTTCAACTCTAGTGTGAAATTTTTTGTACTAGGTTATTGAGAGCTAGTTCAACACTAGTGTAAAATTATTAGAACTAGCTTGTAGAGCTACTTCAACACTAGTGTAAAATTACTTGAACTAGCCTATAGAGCTAGTTCAACTCTAGTGTAAAATTATTTGAACTATCTTGTAGAGCTAGTTCAACTCTAGTGTAGAATTACATGAACTAGCTTGTCCAGCTTGTTTAACTCTAGTGTGAAATTATTTGTACTAGGTTATTGAGAGCTAGTTCAACACTAATGTAAAATTATTTGAACTAGCTTGTAGAGCTACTTCAATACTAGTGTAAAATTATTTGAACTAGCCTGTAGAGCTAGTTCAACTCTAGTGTAAAATTATTTGAACTAGCTTGTAGAGCTAGTTCAACTCTAGTGTAAAATTATTTGAACTATCTTGTAGAGCTATTTCAAATCTAGTGTGAAATTATGTGTACTAGGTTATAGAGCTAGTTCAACTCTAGTGTAAATTTATTTGAACTAGCTTGTAGAGCTAGTTCAACTCTAGTGTAAAATTATTTGTACTAGATTATAGAGCTAGTTCAACTCTAGTGTAAAACTATTTGAACTAGACTGTGGAGCTAGTTCAACTCTAGTGTAAAATCATTTGTACTAGGTTATAGAGCTAGTTCAACTCTAGTGTAAATTTATTTGTACTAGGTTATAGAGTATGTTCTACTCTAGTGAAAAATTATTTGAACTAGCTTGCAGAGCTTGTTCAAATCTACAATCTTGCATAGCTAGTTCAACTCTAGTATAAAACTATTTGAACTAGCTTGCAGAGCTAGTTCAACTCTAATGTAAAATTATTTGAACTAGGTTATAGATCTTGTTCAACTTTAGTGTAAAATTATTTCAACTAGCTTGTAGAGCTAGTTCAACTCTAGTGTAAAATTATTTGAACTAGCTTGTAGAGGTAGTTCAACTCTACTGTAAAATGATTTGTACTAGGTTAGAGAGCTAGTTCAACTCTACTGTAAAATGATTTGTACCAGGTTAGAGAGCTAGTTCAACTCTAGTCTAAAATTATTTGTACTAGGTTATAGAGCTAGTTCTAGTCTAGTACAAAAATATTTAAACTACCTTGTAGAGCTAGTTCAACTCTAGTGTAAAATTATTTGAACTAGCTTGTAGAGCTAGTTCAAATCTAGTTTGAAATTATGTGTACTATCTTATAGAGCTAGTTCAACTCTAGTGTAAAATAATTTGAACTAGCTTGTAGAGCTAGTTCAACTCTAGTGTAAAATTATTTGAAAACTATCTTGTAGAGCTAGTTCAACTCTAGTGTGAATTTTTTTGTACAAGGTTATTGAGAGATAGTTGAACACTAGTGTAAAATTATTTGAACTAGCCTGTAGACCTAGTTCAACTCTAGTGTAAAATTATTTAAACTATCTTGTAGAGCTAGTTCAAATCTAGTGTGAAATTATGTGTACTAGGTTATAGAGCTAGTTCAACTCTAGTGTAAAATTATTTGAACTAGCTTGTAGAGCTAGTTCAACTCTAGTGTGAATTTTTTTGTACTAGGTTATTGAGAGCTAGTTCAACACTAGTGTAAAATTATTTGAACTAGCTTGTAGAGCTACTTCAACACTAGTGTAAAATTACTTGAACTAGCCTATAGAGCTAGTTCAACTCTAGTGTAAAATTATTTGAACTATCTTGTAGAGCTAGTTCAACTCTAGTGTAGAATTACATGAACTAGCTTGTAGAGCTAGTTCAAATCTAGTGTGAAATTATGTGTACTATGTTATAGAGCAAGTTCAACTGTAGTGTAAAATTATTTGAACTAGCTTGTAGAGCTAGTTCAACTCTAGTGTAAAATTATTTGTACTAGGTTATAGAGCTAGTTCAACTCTAGTGTAAAACTATTTTAACTAGACTGTAGAGCTAGTTCAACTCTAGTGTAAAATCATTTGTACTAGGTTATAGAGCTAGTTCTACTCTAGTGTAAAATTATTTGTACTAGGTTATAGAGCTAGTTGTACTCTAGTGCAAAATTATTTGAACTAGCTTGTAGAGGTTGTTCAACTCTACAAGCTTATATAGCTAGTTCAACTCTAGTATAAAATTATTTAAACTAGCTTGTAGAGCTAGTTCAACTCTAGTGTAAAATTATTTGAACTAGGTTATAGATCTAGTTCAACTTTAGTGTAAAATTATTTGAACTAGCTTGTAGAGATAGTTCAACTCTAGTGTAAAATTATTTGAACTAGCTTGTATAGCTATTTCAAATCTAGTGTAAAATTATTTGTACTAGGTTATAGAGCTAGTTCTGCTCTAGTGTAAAATTATTTGAACTAGCTCGTATAGCTAGTTCAAATCTAGTGTAAAATTATTTGAACTAGCTTGTAGAACTAGTTCAACTCGAGTGTAAAATTATTTGTTCTATGTTATAGAGCTAGTTCAACTCTAGTGTAAAATTAATTAAACTAGCTTGTAGAGCTAGTTCAAATCTAGTGTGAAATTATGTGTACTATGTTATAGAGCTAGTTCAACTCTAGTGTAAAATTATTTGAACTAGCTTGTAGAGCTACTTCAACTCTAGTGCGAAATTATTTGTACTAGGTTATTGAGTGCTAGTTGAACACTAGTGTAAAATTATTTGAACTAGCTTGTAGAGCTACTTCAACACTAGTGTAAAATTATTTGAACTAGCATGTAGAGCTAGTTCAACTCTAGTGTAAAATTATTTGAACTATCTTGTAGAGCTAGTTCAACTCTAGTGTAGAATTACATGAACTAGCTTGTAGAGCTAGTTCAAATCTAGTGTGAAATTATGTGTACTATGTTATAGAGCAAGTTCAACTCTAGTGTAAAATTATTTGAACTAGCTTGTAGAGCTAGTTCAACTCTAGTGTAAAATTATTTGAACTATCTTGTAGAGCTAGTTCAAATCTAGTGTGAAATTATGTGTACTAGGTTATAGAGCTAGTTCAACTCTAGTGTAAAATTATTTGAACTAGCTTGTAGAGCTAGTTCAACTCTAGTGTGAAATTTTTTGTACTAGGTTATTGAGAGCTAGTTCAACACTAGTGTAAAATTATTTGAACTAGCTTGTAGAGCTACTTCAACACTAGTGTAAAATTATTTGAACTAGCTTGTAGAGCTAGTTCAACTCTAGTGTAAAATTATTTGAACTATCTTGTAGAGCTAGTTCAACTCTAGTGTAAAATTATTTCTACTAGGTTATTGAGCTAGTTCAACTCTAGTGTAAAATTATTTGTACTAGGTTATAGAGCTAGTTCTACTCTAGTGTAAAATAATTTGAACTAGCTTGTTGAGCTAGTTCAACTCTAGTGTAAAATTATTTGTACTAGGATATAGACCTAGTTCTACTCTAGTGTAAAATTATTTGAACTAGCTTTTATAGCTAGTTCAACTCTAGTGTGAAATTATTTGTGCACTAGCTTGTAGAGCTAGGTCAACTCTAGTGTAAAATTATTTGTACTAGGTTATAGAGCTAGTTCAACTCTACTGTAAAATTATTTGTACTAGGTTATAGACCTAGTTCAACTATAGTGTAAAACTATTTGAACTAGATTGTGGAGCTAGTTCAACTCTAGTGTAAAATTATTTGAACTATCTTGTAGAGCTAGTTCAAATCTAGTGTGAAATTATGTGTACTAGGTTATAGAGCTAGTTCAACTCTAGTGTAAAATTATTTGAACTAGCTTGTAGAGCTAGTTCAACTCTAGTGTGAAATTTTTTGTACTAGGTTATTGAGAGCTAGTTCAACACTAGTGTAAAATTATTTGAACTAGCTTGTAGAGCTACTTCAACACTAGTGTAAAATTACTTGAACTAGCCTATAGAGCTAGTTCAACTCTAGTGTAAAATTATTTGAACTATCTTGTAGAGCTAGTTCAACTCTAGTGTAGAATTACATGAACTAGCTTGTCCAGCTTGTTTAACTCTAGTGTGAAATTATTTGTACTAGGTTATTGAGAGCTAGTTCAACACTAATGTAAAATTATTTGAACTAGCTTGTAGAGCTACTTCAATACTAGTGTAAAATTATTTGAACTAGCCTGTAGAGCTAGTTCAACTCTAGTGTAAAATTATTTGAACTAGCTTGTAGAGCTAGTTCAACTCTAGTGTAAAATTATTTGAACTATCTTGTAGAGCTAGTTCAAATCTAGTGTGAAATTATGTGTACTAGGTTATAGAGCTAGTTCAACTCTAGTGTAAATTTATTTGAACTAGCTTGTAGAGCTAGTTCAACTCTAGTGTAAAATTATTTGTACTAGATTATAGAGCTAGTTCAACTCTAGTGTAAAACTATTTGAACTAGACTGTGGAGCTAGTTCAACTCTAGTGTAAAATCATTTGTACTAGGTTATAGAGCTTGTTCAACTCTAGTGTAAATTTATTTGTACTAGGTTATAGAGTATGTTCTACTCTAGTGAAAAATTATTTGAACTAGCTTGCAGAGCTTGTTCAAATCTACAATCTTGCATAGCTAGTTCAACTCTAGTGTAAAACTATTTGAACTAGCTTGCAGAGCTAGTTCAACTCTAATGTAAAATTATTTGAACTAGGTTATAGATCTTGTTCAACATTAGTGTAAAATTATTTCAACTAGCTTGTAGAGCTAGTTCAACTCTATTGTAAAATTATTTGAACTAGCTTGTAGAGGTAGTTCAACTCTACTGTAAAATGATTTGTACTAGGTTAGAGAGCTAGTTCAACTCTACTGTAAAATGATTTGTACCAGGTTAGAGAGCTAGTTCAACTCTAGTCTAAAATTATTTGTACTAGGTTATAGAGCTAGTTCTAGTCTAGTACAAAAATATTTAAACTACCTTGTAGAGCTAGTTCAACTCTAGTGTAAAATTATTTGAACTAGCTTGTAGAGCTAGTTCAAATCTAGTCTGAAATTATGTGTACTATCTTATAGAGCTAGTTCAACTCTAGTGTAAAATAATTTGAACTAGCTTGTAGAGCTAGTTCAACTCTAGTGTAAAATTATTTGAAAACTATCTTGTAGAGCTAGTTCAACTCTAGTGTGAATTTTTTTGTACTAGGTTATTGAGAGATAGTTGAACACTAGTGTAAAATTATTTGAACTAGCCTGTAGACCTAGTTCAACTCTAGTGTAAAATTATTTAAACTATCTTGTAGAGCTAGTTCAACTCTAGTGTAGAATTACATGAACTAGCTTGTAGAGCTAGTTCAAATCTAGTGTGAAATTACATGAACTAGCTTGTAGAGCTAGTTCAAATCTAGTGTGAAATTATGTGTACTATGTTATAGAGAAAGTTCAACTCTAGTGTAAAATTATTTGAACTAGCTTGTAGAGCTAGTTCAACTCTAGTGTAAAATTATTTCTACTAGGTTATAGAGCTAGTTCAACTCTAGTGTAAAATTATTTGTACTAGGTTATAGAGCTAGTTCTACTCTGGTGTAAAATAATTTGAACTAGCTTGTTGAGCTAGTTCAACTCAAGTGTAAAATTATTTGTACTAGGATATAGACCTAGTTCTACTCTAGTGTAAAATTATTTGAACTAGCTTTTATAGCTAGTTCAACTCTAGTGTGAAATTATTTGTGCACTAGCTTGTAGAGCTAGGTCAACTCTTGTGTAAAATTATTTGTACTAGGTTATAGAGCTAGTTCAACTCTACTGTAAAATTATTTGTACTAGGTTATAGACCTAGTTCAACTATAGTGTAAAACTATTTGAACTAGATTGTGGAGCTAGTTCAACTCTAGTGTAAAATTATTTGAACTAGCTTGTAGAGCTAGGTCAACTCTAGTGTAAAACTATTTGTACTAGGTTATAGAGCTAGTTCAACTCTAGTGTAAAATTATTTGTACTAGGTTATAGAGCTAGTTCTACTCTAGTGTAAAATTATTTGTACTAGGTTATAGAGCTAGTTCTACTCTAGTGAAAAATTATTTGAACTAGCTTGCAGAGCTTGTTCAATTCTACCAGCTGTATAGCTAGTTCAACTCTAGTGTAAAATTATTTGAACTAGCTTGTAGAGCTAGTTAAACTCTAGTGTAAAATTATCTGAACTAGCTTGTATAGCTAGTTCAACTATAGTGTAAAATTATTTGTACTAGGTTATAGAGCTAGTTCAACTATAGTGTAAAACTATTTGAACTAGACTGTAGACCTAGTTCAACTCTAGTGTAAAATTATATGAACTAGCTTGTCCAGCTTGTTTAACTCTAGTGTGAAATTATTTGTACTAGGTTATTGAGAGCTAGTTCAACACTAATGTAAAATTATTTGAACTAGCTTGTAGAGCTACTTCAATACTAGTGTAAAATTATTTGAACTAGCCTGTAGAGCTAGTTCAACTCTAGTGTAAAATTATTTGAACTAGCTTGTAGAGCTAGTTCAACTCTAGTGTAAAATTATTTGAACTATCTTGTAGAGCTAGTTCAAATCTAGTGTGAAATTATGTGTACTAGGTTATAGAGCTAGTTCAACTCTAGTGTAAA
>NC_057806.1:421500547-421504131 GCF_018294505.1 Triticum aestivum | reverse complement strand
TCTAGTGTAAAATTATTTGAACTAGCTTGTAGAGGTAGTTCAACTCTACTGTAAAATGATTTGTACTAGGTTAGAGAGCTAGTTCAACTCTACTGTAAAATGATTTGTACCAGGTTAGAGAGCTAGTTCAACTCTAGTCTAAAATTATTTGTACTAGGTTATAGAGCTAGTTCTAGTCTAGTACAAAAATATTTAAACTACCTTGTAGAGCTAGTTCAACTCTAGTGTAAAATTATTTGAACTAGCTTGTAGAGCTAGTTCAAATCTAGTCTGAAATTATGTGTACTATCTTATAGAGCTAGTTCAACTCTAGTGTAAAATAATTTGAACTAGCTTGTAGAGCTAGTTCAACTCTAGTGTAAAATTATTTGAAAACTATCTTGTAGAGCTAGTTCAACTCTAGTGTGAATTTTTTTGTACTAGGTTATTGAGAGATAGTTCAACACTAGTGTAAAATTATTTGAACTAGCCTGTAGAGCTAGTTCAACTCTAGTGTAAAATTATTTGAACTAGCTTGTATAGCTAGTTCAACTATAGTGTAAAATTATTTGTACTAGGTTATAGAGCTAGTTCAACTATAGTGTAAAACTATTTGAACTAGACTGTAGACCTAGTTCAACTCTAGTGTAAAATTATATGAACTAGCTTGTCCAGCTTGTTTAACTCTAGTGTGAAATTATTTGTACTAGGTTATTGAGAGCTAGTTCAACACTAATGTAAAATTATTTGAACTAGCTTGTAGAGCTACTTCAATACTAGTGTAAAATTATTTGAACTAGCCTGTAGAGCTAGTTCAACTCTAGTGTAAAATTATTTGAACTAGCTTGTAGAGCTAGTTCAACTCTAGTATAAAATTATTTGAACTAGCTTGCAGAGCTTGTTCAATTCTACCAGCTGTATAGCTAGTTCAACTCTAGTGTAAAATTATTTGAACTAGCTTGTAGAGCTAGTTAAACTCTAGTGTAAAATTATTTGAACTAGCTTGTATAGCTAGTTCAACTATAGTGTAAAATTATTTGTACTAGGTTATAGAGCTAGTTCAACTATAGTGTAAAACTATTTGAACTAGACTGTAGACCTAGTTCAACTCTAGTGTAAAATTATATGAACTAGCTTGTCCAGCTTGTTTAACTCTAGTGTGAAATTATTTGTACTAGGTTATTGAGAGCTAGTTCAACACTAATGTAAAATTATTTGAACTAGCTTGTAGAGCTACTTCAATACTAGTGTAAAATTATTTGAACTAGCCTGTAGAGCTAGTTCAACTCTAGTGTAAAATTATTTGAACTAGCTTGTAGAGCTAGTTCAACTCTAGTGTAAAATTATTTGAACTATCTTGTAGAGCTAGTTCAAATCTAGTGTGAAATTATGTGTACTAGGTTATAGAGCTAGTTCAACTCTAGTGTAAAATTATTTGAACTATCTTGTAGAGCTAGTTCAACTATAGTGTAGAATTACATGAACTAGCTTGTCCAGCTTGTTTAACTCTAGTGTGAAATTATTTGTACTAGGTTATTGAGAGCTAGTTCAACACTAATGTAAAATTATTTGAACTAGCTTGTAGAGCTACTTCAATACTAGTGTAAAATTATTTGAACTAGCCTGTAGAGCTAGTTCAACTCTAGTGTAAAATTATTTGAACTAGCTTGTAGAGCTAGTTCAACTCTAGTGTAAAATTATTTGAACTATCTTGTAGAGCTAGTTCAAATCTAGTGTGAAATTATGTGTACTAGGTTATAGAGCTAGTTCAACTCTAGTGTAAATTTATTTGAACTAGCTTGTAGAGCTAGTTCAACTCTAGTGTAAAATTATTTGTACTAGATTATAGAGCTAGTTCAACTCTAGTGTAAAACTATTTGAACTAGACTATGGAGCTAGTTCAACTCTAGTGTAAAATCATTTGTACTAGGTTATAGAGCTAGTTCAACTCTAGTGTAAATTTATTTGTACTGGGTTATAGAGCATGTTCTACTCTAGTGAAAAATTATTTGAACTAGCTTGCAGAGCTTGTTCAAATCTACAATCTTGCATAGCTAGTTCAACTCTAGTGTAAAACTATTTGAACTAGCTTGCAGAGCTAGTTCAACTCTAATGTAAAATTATTTGAACTAGGTTATATATCTTGTTCAACTTTAGTGTAAAATTATTTGAACTAGCTTGTAGAGCTAGTTCAATTCTAGTGTAAAATTATTTGAACTAGCTTGTAGAGGTAGTTCAACTCTACTGTAAAATGATTTGTACTAGGTTAGAGAGCTAGTTCAACTCTACTGTAAAATGATTTGTACCAGGTTAGAGAGCTAGTTCAACTCTAGTCTAAAATTATTTGTACTAGGTTATAGAGCTAGTTCTAGTCTAGTACAAAAATATTTAAACTACCTTGTAGAGCTAGTTCAACTCTAGTGTAAAATTATTTGAACTAGCTTGTAGAGCTAGTTCAAATCTAGTCTGAAATTATGTGTACTATCTTATAGAGCTAGTTCAACTCTAGTGTAAAATAATTTGAACTAGCTTGTAGAGCTAGTTCAACTCTAGTGTAAAATTATTTGAAAACTATCTTGTAGAGCTAGTTCAACTCTAGTGTGAATTTTTTTGTACTAGGTTATTGAGAGATAGTTCAACACTAGTGTAAAATTATTTGAACTAGCCTGTAGAGCTAGTTCAACTCTAGTGTAAAATTATTTGAACTAGCTTGTATAGCTAGTTCAACTATAGTGTAAAATTATTTGTACTAGGTTATAGAGCTAGTTCAACTATAGTGTAAAACTATTTGAACTAGACTGTAGACCTAGTTCAACTCTAGTGTAAAATTATATGAACTAGCTTGTCCAGCTTGTTTAACTCTAGTGTGAAATTATTTGTACTAGGTTATTGAGAGCTAGTTCAACACTAATGTAAAATTATTTGAACTAGCTTGTAGAGCTACTTCAATACTAGTGTAAAATTATTTGAACTAGCCTGTAGAGCTAGTTCAACTCTAGTGTAAAATTATTTGAACTAGCTTGTAGAGCTAGTTCAACTCTAGTATAAAATTATTTGAACTAGCTTGCAGAGCTTGTTCAATTCTACCAGCTGTATAGCTAGTTCAACTCTAGTGTAAAATTATTTGAACTAGCTTGTAGAGCTAGTTAAACTCTAGTGTAAAATTATTTGAACTAGCTTGTATAGCTAGTTCAACTATAGTGTAAAATTATTTGTACTAGGTTATAGAGCTAGTTCAACTATAGTGTAAAACTATTTGAACTAGACTGTAGACCTAGTTCAACTCTAGTGTAAAATTATATGAACTAGCTTGTCCAGCTTGTTTAACTCTAGTGTGAAATTATTTGTACTAGGTTATTGAGAGCTAGTTCAACACTAATGTAAAATTATTTGAACTAGCTTGTAGAGCTACTTCAATACTAGTGTAAAATTATTTGAACTAGCCTGTAGAGCTAGTTCAACTCTAGTGTAAAATTATTTGAACTAGCTTGTAGAGCTAGTTCAACTCTAGTGTAAAATTATTTGAACTATCTTGTAGAGCTAGTTCAAATCTAGTGTGAAATTATGTGTACTAGGTTATAGAGCTAGTTCAACTCTAGTGTAAA